>NW_006768791.1:0-231766 GCF_000204055.1 Melampsora larici-populina 98AG31
ATGATCCATTTCGAGTTTTCCAGGCTGCACAACTGAAGAGCGATTTATGGCGACGATGGCTCTTGGGCTTTCCAATCGCCAGCACATGACTGCCATCCACAACGACATAACCAGTCAGATCAGCGAGCTCCGTGATCATGCGGCCACCTCGGCAGCTGATAGTGCTGTTAAGGCGCCTTGGCTCAATAAAGAGGACGCTGCTGAACTTCGGGTAAGTTCAGAACTCATCATCCACATCTTTTTGGCAACTGACCTCCTTGATTCAGTCATGTCTCCGCAATACTGCCTTCAAGCAAATCCACCGAGGTGACATACAGGCATATACAGCGACTGCCGACAAAACCGGACAGAAGAACAAATTGCCGGCATGCCTTCACGCGGTAGTTATGGTAAGCAATTCTTCTTCTTCTTCTTCTGTCCAACACTCACCCTATCAAGAAAGAGGCTTACAAGGGCCATACTGTAGAATGCGATACTTGCGAATCCCACTCCCTGGAAGAAACGGTTGCTGCCTCCTGGATATGGCAAAAATCCCAAACAATCCCACACCAAAGCTTTCGGCTCTTTGGTCAATGTGGTGTTGAAAGAAGTACGAAAAGAATTCGAAGGAAGTGTGCGTTCTATTTCATTTTTCTGATTGATTGAATCGAATCGGGTTGAATCAAACTGAATTGAATTGAATTCAACTCAATTTGCAGCTACTCGAAAACATTCACCTTCCCAATCGAACCGGCCCTACTGACGAAGAAGCGGTCCCCACCATTGAATCACTTTATGTCAAACTCAAGGAAAAAGAAGCCGAAAGCAAAGTAGGTCGAGTAGTTGTTCGTGAAGAGATCGTGGCCAACTTTAAGCATCAAGAAGAGGCTCGATTAGCTTACCTGGTACGATTATGCACCACGTTTTCCTTTCCTTGTTGAAACTGATCAGTGGTGTTTTACTTCCATCAGCGCATGCAAGCCTGTCATTGGGGCTTTTACAAATCGGAGTACAGTGATAAGAGTTTTTGGTGCGTGGTGGATGACCAATTGGAGGTCTTACGAAAACAATCGAGAAGATATCGATATGCGTAGGTTCTTATCCTAACATGTTGATCTTACTGTTACTAACAAACTTCCAACATATGTGATAGGTTTGCTATCATTTGTCTGGCGGAAGATTATGATTTGTTCAAGGGTAAGAAGACTTTAGCAGAACTCCGACCCCTCACCTCCTTCCCAGTTCCCGACGACGAATGGATTCGCAAGGTCATGAGTGAACTTGATGAAACCTGGGGCGATGATGTTCCAGAACTAGAAGCCCTACATGAATGAGTAGTTCTCTTTGGCAAAGTCATTCTTTTATTTGTTTATTTGGTCTTTTTCATTTAAAACAGCCTGGCGCTATTGTAACATATTTCTTTTGTTATCTCATGTTGTTTGTATTTGTTATCTTATGTTTTGTATGCAATGAACGGCCTAGCGCCGTTATTTATTGTTTATTCCACATCACAGCCAAAAGCGAGACCCAGAGCAAGCGCGAGAACAATTCAGAGCAAAACAGGAGCAGCAAAATCGGGGATCCTTAAGCGTATTTCAACCAGCAAAAAACTGTTTTCAAACCAAGTCTGAAACATCGGTTTCAAACCTGATCGGCGGAGTCAAGTTGACCACCGGTTTGTCCGTCACCAAAGAAAGTCGGTTTCCCAACGGATTCTGAGCACCGGTTGAAAAACCGTTTCGGTGGGTCCGTGGTGTAGTGCAGTGGCTCCAAAATCCAGCTATGGTAGCTTGCAGTCACGCTTTACTTTGTTTGTCCCATTTTGAATATCATAGGCACATACAGAAAGATTTTGGGTGGCATGGTGGTACATCACAGGTGCATGTACTGTCTCATTGAAGATATTATCTAATATCAATGCTGGATGGAATATACTGCTTACATTCCCTGGATCAGGCATTTATGTAGAAAGATATCTGTATCTGTTTAAGAAAGGTGTATGACAGGAAAATTGCATTCGATAAAGTATAGGAACATCTTAGCTTAAACAAGCCCTCTCTGCGCAGCCACATGCCTCACAGAGGGGCTTGGGACTAATTGTGAAATCTTGGCACACAGACTCCAAGGATTAAGTCCTCTTGAGTCATTTTTTGGCTTTCACAGTGTTCCTCACTGATAAACAACACTTTGCTTTACATGCAAAGTCCTTTGGCATGATTTTGTACATGTGTTCTACCACTGATCAACCCGTAAAAATCCTCCATTTGTGAATGCTTGAGGTTGCTTTTCAAGCTATCTGTCTGCCCTGTAAGGGGGTGGACCTCACTGTACAGCCCATATTCAAAACACAAAGCGCCTTAGATTTTCATCCCATTTTCCCAGCCAAATCACCCAGGATATCTTAGATATGAGCATACCAGGATGTGTACAATATCATGCTGTAGAAAGTTGCCTGCAAGGAAAATTGGTATTTATCAGTGAGGAAAACAGGAAAAAGAAAAAACAACCTAAGAGGACTTAATCCTTGGAGTCTCCATGCCAAAATTTTATGATTAGTCCCAAGCCCCTCTGCTAGGCGCACAGACATGGCCACACAGAGAGGGCTTGTTCAAGCTAAAGGAACATCAGGGGTCAGGGAGGGGAAAGATCCAATTGAATTCCTCCAATCCAAAGTCAAAAATGTTGTCCTCAAAATGTGTGAGTACCAAGTCAAAGGTAATCCTCTGGACAACCATTTGTGGGGTTGACTTCAATAGGTCAACTGATAGGCCAAATCAGCTTCAGCTCATTCCACCAAACCTGTAAAATGAGGCCAACTGTGGGCTTAACAACAGTTCTTACTTACTCATGATTTGACAGTCCTTTTTCAAAAAAAAAATAGACAGGCTTTCACATTGATTTGTGAAGATCAAGTTCCCTTGTGAAATAAGCATATCATGGTTAGACTAACTATGTAAAGAGAATCACAGATAAAACACTCTCTCACATTCAATTGATCCTCCATTCAACCTTGAATTTCAATGTGGTCCACTACTACTTTTTTCATGAAGTAAAAAAAGAAGAAAATGGTGATAACAAAGTTTAAAAGCACGAGAAAGAAAACATGGAACAATGAGTACAGAAAAGGTATGTTGTAGTCCTTTTGAGGAAACAAGAGAGGAAGATAAAAAAATCAGTCTCAATGCGCACTTTTCTTGTTCTTTTCTTTGGATCAAGACACAACCTTGTTGAAGAACCTCTTCCTGTCTGGGCCTGGTTAAAGAAAGAGGAAGCCTTTGGGTAATAAGGAAAGGAGAGATGATTTTGTTTGGCTTTTTCAATTTATCTAATCATTTTTCTTAAGAGTTTCTTTGGTCTAATGAGCAAACTTGCCAGGGGCCAGCAGCATGAAAGACTCATGTGGCAAGACAAAAAAAGTTGAATAATCAAAGCCTATCAATTCGGGTGTACACGTACGAACTTGGGGTTGAGATAATCGATATGCATTCAAACATCCCATCACTCTTTTCACTTCCCTCAATCGCTGCCCCAGGGGGTTCCTCCTTTAGGTGGTAGTGTTGTTGGATATCAGACCAGCTTCAGCTGCTCGAAGTTCGAAGATGAGCACTCTCCCTTCAAACACAACATGCGACCATATGAGGTAGTCTAAGTCAGTCTCAAAGATAAGAAATCAAGATGACGAGAAAACCCACAAAATTTAAGAGTAAATTCTTCAGCTTCCTCAGCTAGAACTGGTTCAAGTTCTGTGACTAAACCTTGCGCATCTTTGTGAGCTCTGATATGATCAATGATCGCAGAGACCAACTCATCTTCTTGCATTCCAAGATATTCGATAATCTTCTTATTCGCAAACGGTTCGAGTTTTTCTTTGATTATGGTCTAGAGATGCATAGGTCTCGAGCGTTAGCTGTTGTGGAAAAGGAAAGCTAAAAGGAAAGTTTCATACCTCGCTCAACCACTTCCAGTCCACTGTCAGCAACCACAATGCATCTTTGTCATTAGGAATAGATGAGACTATTTCACGCATCTTCTTTTTCTTCTTCTCTTCCACCATTCCTGCTGTTTCCCTGGGTTTGGACGTTATGGTCGGGTTGCCAAACTGAATGTTGATCTTGCTTGGGGTGGGGTTTTGTTTGGTTTCGTCGTCATCGTATGTCAGTGGGATCAGAGCTCTCTTTTTCCTAAAACCGTCGTCATCATCCTCATTACCACCCAAAACTCCACCATTGCTCTTGTTCTCCTTTTTCAACGAGATCGGTTGTAAGGTGGTCGAAGTTCCTCCGGAATTGTTTTTACCATTTGTCTGGTTAGAGTTGTGGCTGGCGCTGAATCCACCAAAAGACAGCTGTATCGGTTTGCCGCCTTCGTCAAGTTGTAAAAGTCCAGCTTTACGATTCTCATCTTGGATCTTGGCGATCATTTCAGCTTGTCTATTTAAGAAGTCCTCCGACTCTTTCTTGATCGCTTCTAATTGCTCTTGCTCTAATTCTTCGTCGATCCTATCTGATTTTTCTTCACGCTGTCGGAAAGTCTTTCGAATCGATCTCCATTTCGATCGATTGGAGTAAAACAATTCTTTGCCTCTGCTGATCTCGATATCGTCATCCCAGTTCGATAGTCTTGCTTTTGTTTGATTTCGGATGCGCGTTTCTTCATCTCTAATCGATTTTTCTCGTTGTTGATCTCTCTGATTGGTCTGTGCTCGATTTCGTTCTCTCGTCTCCCATCGGCGTTCACGGTCTTTGAATTCAAGATGATTCATGCGTTTTTTTCGGTCTTCCCTCATTTTCTCTTCTTCCTCGTCATTTACAGGAAGAGACGCATCGTGGTTCGAAGATCCTGATCCAAGCTGCTGTTGGGCCGCAGCCATCTGACCAGCACGAACAAATCCCATTGGTCGGTTGAAGGTTTGAGGGTCATTTGCAGGCGAACCGCTGGGGCCCGAGCCAGAGCCACCGCGTGGACCCATCGGCGTGTTGTTAGAGGATCCGTAACCTGCCTTATTGTTGTTATTTGAGCCACCAAAACCGCGAGATCCAGCAGGTGAACCTGATCCACCATCCCTACTAGCGCGATCTCGCTGTTCTTTAGATTTCTCGGCGTCGCCTCGCTTGCTGATAGCCCGTTCACGGAAAAATTGTATTTCTCGCGTGATAAGACCTCGCGACTCTTCAGGCAGATCTTCAGGTGCAAGATCTTGTAAATGAGCGGCCATGTTCTTCTTGTTGGAGCCATTAGCCGTTGCAGCAGGGTTATTAGCAGACGTAGACTCGGATGCAGTCGCCGCTAGAATGTCCGGATCTTTCATTTGCGAAATTAATCCTTCAAGACGTTCAATAACTTGGGTATCCAGCTCAGTGTCTTGCTAGAAACAGTCATGTGGATCATTCAAAGTGATTAGCGACAGGTTTCGAAGCGGAATCGATTTGAGTTAATGACTGAGCTTACATCAGTCTTAATTTTGGTAGCTGCGTATGTATCGAGCCTTGCTTTGGTTTTGTCATCGGGCTTGATCATTAAAGCCTTCTCGCCGCCACGACCACCATTGATCGGAAGTTTGGCACCATCGATCACCTTCATACATCTCAGTACACTTTCCGGGTCGCCGTACTCAGCGAAACCGAATGGTTTGGGCTTCCCATTCGGGTCCCTGATGCGCCTTAATGAGACCAGATGACCTGCACATCCTAATAATCGTTCGAGCCAGGCGTCATCAACCCCATCGGCAATTGAACCCACAAAGAGACTGTAGATCTCAGTGGGAACAGGTCTGGTTGGTAAGGCGGTGGGAGTAGATTGAGAATTGATCGGGTTATTGACGTTCAACGGAGGAGAAATGATTGAATTGATGTTGTGTGGCTGGCCATGAGAACCCAGTCCAGCATGACGATTCTGTGGTATGAATGTCGGCGGTGTATGATGTTGAAATTGGGGATGAGGGTGATGTTGATTCAAGACAGGTTGGTGAAGGCCAGGTGGAGGAAGATGTTGAGGATGTAGATGTGGAAATCCTGGTGGAGGGGGTAGATGGTGAAACGAATTCCCCACAGGAAGTGGCCCTTGAGGTGAGTGTTGATGAGGTTGAGAAGCAGGTTGTGGTGAAGGAGAAGGTTGTTGAGAATGGGGAGCTCCATAGCCCATCGGTGCTGGAGACTGTTGGGACGGGGTTGATCCCGGTGGTGGTTGGGCAAATCCCATAGGGTTGGGCGGCTGAGGCGTAGTAGTGTGGTTCATACCAGGTTGGACGAAGGGTGGTGAACCCAAAGGAGGTTGGAATGCGCCCGGAGGAGGAGGGCCATAACCAAGAGGTGGCTGTTGACCGTGAGGTGGATAAGGAGGATACGCTGATGGTCAACGCAATGAGAAGCATGTTCAGCCGACTTTCTGATCGGGGGAAGGGATGGAACAGAGTGAGAGATATCACTTACCACCACCGTACATTATATGAGCGAAGAGAAGAATATATAAAGCTGGAGTGAAAGACTATCTGACAGATCGATTCAAGGAAGAAAGAAACCTCTCACAATCCAAACCACAAAAGGTCAAAGTCATTCAAGCCGAATTGTATGCACTAAGTTATTTTAGAAGGAACTGTGTATAAAGCCATGATACATAAGTCAGACTCAGGTCACCCTACAAAACAAATCGGGTTTTAAACTCTATGTCACATACATCGTTACCTTACATCAACCTTTCACAACTATTACAAGTGATCTGGTTCATGGAAGTTCAGCAGACTTATTTGCACCAAAAAATCATGATTGTAAGGCAGAATGAAAATAATATGTACTGTTTGGTGTGGTTGGATGTATGATCTATAGCTTTAAATAATTGGTCATGGATTGAGGACAAGTGATCCTATTTTTTACTTTCAAGGGGAGTTTAGTTCTACAAGTTTCTGGTGTTAACCAAGATGATTGGGACCAAAACATCATAACTCAGTCTCATCTTGAAGTTCCACTGCACAAAATCAAGAGTGCAACCACTCATGCTATTCAATATCAGAAAGATGTAGTGCAAGACTAGCCTGCAAGAAATAATCAGATGCACTAGGCCTCAGGTACTTAATGATACATTTGAAAGCAGTAGTATTAGACATCCATAATTAACTCATCTTGATGCTCCACCCTCAATTATGCAAAAAAAATGAAAGTCCAACAAATGATCTTGATAAAGAACAGGATCATATACCACCACTATATTCTTTGATATACAAGTAGACATACTGATGCTCAGATACATAACCAAGTTTTCAGAATATGTGAAGATGAATCAAACCAAACCACAAACCAAAGCTCATCTATGGTGTACACCATATTATAAAAAACCTAAGTGCAATCATCTTGGTAAATAGTAGAAACATGTAGCACCACAGTAAATCTTGGGATACAATACATAAACCCATGGGTACAGGTTTATAACCAAGAGGAGCCATAAACATCCCCCAAACAAAATCACACCTTATTGCCAAACTTCAGGCACACCTGCCCATCTTGTGAAAGATTGCAGCTACTCATTTTGATCTGCCATGTCTAGGACTACCCAAAACTTAACCAAATCCCTCTTGAGCTGTGCCCGCTCAAATGAAGGAGTTACATACAAAGTCAATGTTTTGGTGTGAGAGTAGCCTGAGATTTATTCCAAAAACCAGCCTCCTTATAAAACATTTTTTTATAATTTCAACATGAATCATCTGGTTTGCAATGTGGAGCCATACCAAGCTGTGAATGTGATTATACAGGAGAGTTACAAGATATTGATACTATTACCGCTGCATGAATTTTAATGAGACTCAACATGGGGCATGTCCTAGGTTCCATCAAGAGACCTGCCAATATGTAAATCCTTGTGCATTCAAGGTGACCTACCAAGATGAGTATTCAGGGGGAAAATAAATTGGTGCCATTTTGAACTTCTAAATTTGTTTTAAAAGTATGTGGTCACAATCAAAAAGCTTGTATACAATGTGAGATAGATTTATAAAACTTTCCAAGGAATTTTGTAACCCTTTTGTCCTCTTTTATCTGGATAACAATTTTGTAATATGCCATGCCTTGATAATCCAATCAATTATATGATGATCTATAAATATTTCTGGTGGAATCATTAGTGTACAACCTCTTTTCATCTTTTTTGAAAGCATCTCTATCATTTTTCTTGTTAGCTCAAGAGGTGTGTTGATCACATGTGGTTTTGTCATATGAGAATTTGAATTTCTTGATATCTCCTTTATTCTGGAGCTCAGGAAAACTCAATGGAGCTTTGATGTATTTTAATCTTCATTCTGACCAGCATTAAATTTACAGTGATGGATTAATAAAAAGAGATAATAAGGGGTGTCAAGTTTGAGTTTTTTTATGGCTTTTACCCTAACAAACATCTCCTGCTGCAGCATAGTTTTAGGCAAATTTGACAAAACCAGGAGAAGTTTTATGTATCCCGTTTTTGCAAAGTTTTTGCAAAATGCAAACAATGTATGTATGTTTACAACATTTGATGAGAGAGCTCACCTTGACTGATTTGCTCTTGTAAACAGTGGGCTTGATAGTGGATTCAAGGTTTCCAATCTCAAAGGTGGATTCATTGGTCCAAATGACTCGCTTCCAATCACCCACCGTCCATGCTGCATAGTTTTCTGCAAACTCAAGTCACACCGCTTTATGTTTAGCACTCAAATGGGGCTTCACTATTGCTACTCTTGAGTTGTAACCGAGGGATTTTAGAGCCAGTCAAATCGTAGCTGCACTCGCTTTTGTTGCAGATCACTGGACTATATCACACATGGGAGCTTTTCAAGACTGTTTGACATCACACTCAAGATGTTGGAGATTGCAATTGGTCAACAGAGATGGTTGGCCAGATGGTTTGTGGCCTTTTATTGAGCCTTCTGCCTTGAATTTTGCAAGGTCAGATTGGACTGTTGTGCCTGGACACCCTAGAGTTTGGCTGATATCTATGTTTCTCTTCTTTGCAAGGTGCATTCCAACCATTTGGTTTGTAAGATCATATGGTAAGGGCTTCATATCAACAATTTCAGAGGTGATTATCAACACATTTGACCAGAAGATTGGTAAACAACAAAAATTAAAATAAAAAAAATTAAAAACTAAAACCATAGCTTTTATGTAAATGTGTGTATAGTGCGTGGAGGCAAGACCTTGGCAATTTGGGATCAAGTAAATACAGGTAAATACTCAATAAGTTGCCCTTTTGTCCCCGCCAGCTCAAATTTCAGATTGTCCAATCTGGTTGGATTCTAATTTTTTCATCGAAATCATTTGCTGCTCTTTCAACTCGAGCTCGGTTTAATGTCCCAAGCCAACAAGATCTTGGGTTACAAGTTGTTCTTTTGCTCAACTTCATATGACAAAAACTCACGGAGATAAAATACATTTGCCAAAGAAGATTAATTCTTCAGAAAAAAAAACAAGAAATCATTATTTTTCTCCAAAAAGATATGCAGGGATTGCTCTGCATGAGAGCGGTCCAAAAGCTGAGAAAAATTTGATAAAGGTGATGTCTTGATATAGATATACTCTTTTGAAAAAAAAAACCCAAAAGATATGCATGAATTGCGCTCAATGAGAGCATTCCAGAACTCCAATCGGCTGGTTGATACAATAGGTTTTGAGGTGTAGCAATCATTTCGGGCCTTCTTTTGAATTTGACAACAATTTGCCTCCACACACTATACATAAGTACATATTCCAGAGTTATATATATGCATCAAACTTAAAAATGTATGACCTGGGATCTTACTGCCCCCCCAAAGTATGTAAATTAAATATACATTGACTTGTCTTGGCAAAGACCCAAAATATGCAACCTTGACCAATTCACTTGATTCACTGCTAAGAGTATAATTAAAAACTATGTAGAAGATATTTGCAAAGACCTGAAACATGCAGCATTTTAATATCCTTTGGATTGAGCAGAGTTTATCCCTGTTTATCCGGCTTGAACAATATTCAATAGCTGTAATCATGCATCAAAAACAACCACACATAATACCACATATGATTCACAGAACCCAATTAAGTAAAAAACATGAGTGTTTTATCACCAACATTGTTCAAGGCCTGTAATTTCAGGCACTCACCTCCAAATTCAGTATAAATTCCACCCCACTAGGCCCAGGAAAAATCCTCATTATGGCCAACAAATTTTGAATATTTGCCATAGAATTTTGAAAAGCTTCCAATCAACAATTTTTCTTATCAATATCATTCAATTGCTTCACTGAGGTTACATAGCTGTTTTTTCAAGATGTAAGTGCAGCTCATTCCCAAACTCTGATTTCATTAAGGTTTATGGCTTTAGAACCTTCAAGTACCACAGAATTGTCATCATATATCTCAGAAGAATTGGACATACTGACAATTGGTGGGGACTGTGGAATGTATCTTGCTTCTTGAACCTTCTCTATTGCAATATGTTCCAATAGAAGATCCCATTGTTCTTTTGTTCTCCACAATTTTCTCATCCCTGAATTCTTTCTTTTGTCACTTCTAAACTTATCACAAGTGCCACTATTTAAAATAATTCAACCAAGTATTCCTTGAAACAAACAGTAGACTGATCCTGCAGTTATCTGGTTTTTGGGCTTTGTGCAGCCAATCATTGATTTCAGATTTTTGCATATCAGCACTCCAGTAAGTTGATAAGAACTCTCCAATCAGATGGTTCCTAGATTTCTATCTCTTCTTAATCAGATGATCCATTAACATACTGATTCATCACAAGATTATTTCAGGGATGCTTGCCAACAGACATTCTGGGTTCATAGCCTTGATGTTTGTGTCTGTTGTTTCAATGGTAATTGGGTTTAATGGCGTAGAAGGTGTTTATAATTTTAAGTGTACTCTTTGTAAAGAAGAAAGGCACCTTACACATACAGATTCCAGGGAATTTGGAGAAAAACTGGCTTGTGATTGTATGTTGCCAGAGTCAGAGAAGTGTAAAAGACAAAGACCAGTATATTATTTGGTGTGCCAATGTGGCGACTTTCATCTTGATGGGGAATGTCCTGGGAAACATCAAGGGTCCTGCACAGAAGTTCATCCACTCCCAGTATCAAGGGAAAACCAAGATATTGTGAATCTCTCAGATCAATACCAGAACCGCTCCGCAACATATAGCGGTATCGGAGCGGTATTGGAGCGGTTTTTACACCGCTATATTGACCACTATACGTAGCGGTGGCTCCGCTCCGCCATCCCAAGGCGAGAAAACCATTAGCGGTCTGACCGCTCCGATATGGGAAGGGTCTGAGGGCACTTCAATATGCCTTTTAGCCCTTATAGCAGTGATATATAGCGGTATCGGAGCGGTAAAATACCTTCCGCTCTGATACCTTGTGATATTTTTTTAAAAAAAAATATCGGTCAAGTATCGGTGATCTCATAGCGGTTACTCCGCTCCGATACCAAAATGGGTTGAAATCCATAGCGTATCGGAGCGGTTCTGGTGTTGCTCAGATGGTATCCAAAGTATAGAGATATGATCAATGAAATAATGTAGGAAGTTAAATAAACTATGGTGACCTTATACATAAACCAGTGTTTCTCTTTTACTTTGCCAAGAATGTGAAAAGTACCATGCTTGATGATTAGATAGCTCAGATCATGATTTGTAAAGTTTCTCATTTGGCACTAATTGTTTACATCTCCTTTTTCATATTTGATTTGTTTGAAAAAAAACTCACAAAACTTTGTGCTAACACTTCAATGGTTGTTCAGACTGTGCAATAATGGCTCAAATCATGAATCTTCCAGATATTTTATCTCACATTGTGACATTCATATTTCTGGAGACCTCACTATATATGTAAGAATTATCAATGGTTTGATCTATGCCAATTTTGACTTTCATCAGAAATCAGGATGAAAGAATGGAAAAAGAACAATCACCAGATTTTATTCTAAGAAAAACAATTCACTTCACCTACAACTCAAACCCAAAATGAAGAAATGAAATATTCATTTACACATGTATTGATTATACCTTGAGGTGAAGAGATGTATTCTTCTGATCCCTTCTGGCTTTTGTATAATTTTCTACAATGTCTCAATTTTCTAAACTCAGTGGTAAATTTGTAGTCTGGTGTAGTGTTAGATTATCTAGTTCTCTTCTAAGCAAATAGGTGAGTGTCAAATTATCCTTGAACCCTCCATTTATATTCTTAAATATGGATTCAACCACCAAAAAAACATCTGTACTATGTCCCAATGGTAGGTCTTCAGCAATTTGGGTGGTGATCAACTGGGACCTCTCCGCTTCCCACTTATAACTCACCTAAGAGAACGTGCACTTAAGCAATTGCTGGTGAGGTATTACATTCTGCAAAATTTAAAGTGTTTAATTGGTGGTGCATGCTTCATTTTTGCATTAAAAAATTCACAGAATGTGATTTCTGGTCAGAAAATTCTTAAGTGAACACACCCTAAGTTTAGCAATGGGTAGCATTGAATTATGTCAATCTAATTACTCATCTGGGTGTTTCTATTTATATCTTTTGTTTCCCTGCATTCTCCACCTGAATTTTCACAAAAGATTGCTCAAGTGGATCACCTTTTGTCGTTTAGCATGTAGAATTTTATTTGCCAGCACACATCATAAGCTCTCATTAATTTCTGTAACCTTATTGTTACTTGGTTGAAATGAAGATAGAATTTTAATTGTATAAAGTTACTGTGTTATAACATATGATTGATTTATTCTGATGGACAAAAACTGAGCAGATCTGTATGTACATGATAGACAACTATTTACTTAGCTTGCTGCACATATGTAGTGTGAATGTTATGGATCAGGTGTGCAGTATTGGATCCTTTTATGACAAATTGTACTATTAATCATTTCCATCTTCCAACTTGAGGAAGTTGAAGGATTTTCACAGTGCACTCATGTGACTGATCTGCTTTTGGCAGCCATAATTTGACTTCTGCATGTTGCCCAATTGTAAACAAAAAGCATTTGTACATATTGAAATAGTTTATTTTTCCTTTAAAATGTCCTGTTATTCACAGGGGCCCTTTCCTGAATTCTCCAAAAAAGATTGTTTTTCTTTCAGATTTCTTCAATTGACAATTTTGGTAGTGGTCAGGTGATCAGGCTGTTTTGCTCAAATTTTGCTGTACATTGCTGGAGAATGCTCGTTTCCATCTTGGATGAGCATTCTTTGAGCTCAGTCTATCATATGAGTGCTCAGAATCAGTTCATGAGTCACTGCATACTCAGAACAGCTCAGAAAGTGAAACTACATATTAAAGGACAACGAAAAGGCCAGACAAACACCTGAAGCACCTTTATTTAAAAAAATAAATCAAAGGATTTATTAAGGGCGCGTTCACTTAAGCAATTTCTGGTGAGAAATCACATTCTGCAAAATTTAAAGTGTCTATTTGGTGGTGTATGTTTCATTTTTGCATTAAAAACTTTACAGAATGTGATTTCCGGTCAAAAATTCCTTAAGTGAACGTGCCCTAAGTCTCCCTAAAGTCTCCTGCCAGGTCAAATTCCTCCAATTTACCAAATGCTGTGGTACAAATAGATCAACTGGGATGATGTGATACCAATCCCAAGAGAAGTAGGAGACATTTCTAGTAGAAAGTTGTTGGAAAGAATCATTGAACATCAGTAGCTGATACTGTCAACTTTGTTGGATTATGCTAATGTTTTGCCTCCAGAATTAGACTCAGAGTGAAATCAACATCCAATAAGTGAGCAAGGAACCACATGCAAATCAAAACCCAACACCAGGTATAGCTAAGCATTCCAGATACTGCAAGTAGGATGGCCACAAGTGGTTGTAAGGGAACCTGGTGAAGATAATTATGAGTATTGTTTTCCAGATGATAATTGTATTAGCAATCGATTTACCTTGAAATAATTCATCAATGCAGGGAACATAGTCATTCTGTCAAGTTGCAATGTAGTGGAAAATGTTTCTTCAGCAGTGTCACTTGAAGTAGCAAGACAGGGGAGCTGGATACACTTTGGTTTTTTGGTTGGCACTGGCAGGAGGGCCCGCCTATCCTGCAGGTCTATTGAGATTTCAGGGTTTTAGATCCTTAGGGTACCATGAAATTGACATTCTTTATCACAAAGAAACCGATTGAGTATACTAGAAATTATTGGTAAATGTGGGATTAATCCTACTTCCTAAAACCTCTCTATTTCCAGATTTCCCCTTTACTATTTTTGTTCTAAGTTCATATTCCTCTTCTTCCCCCTTTGATCAAATCAAGAGAAGCACTTTTTTTCTCAAACCTGCAATCGCTATAACCTAATCATATCCTGATCCTCTTTTTTGTTTTCAAACAAAACCAGATCATCCTTTACAAAAAACCCATCACCAAGAAAGTTTCTTTAAATCAGTTAAACAAGATATGTCATTTCAAGAACATAATATCTTACAAAGTTGGTCATACCAGCTTCCAAAAATCGAATCCAACTTAAACAATTTCTCAGAATTTCTATCTCTTCATAATCATATGTTGTGTAACAAATTCACAAAAGATCTTTTCACAAATCTTGGTCACTAAATAAACTGGAATAGATCACTTGATCTTCAGGTTTCTCATCACAATATTCATTCACCATGTCTGTGTGGTGTTTTCCCATCAATGAGTGCACACAAGTTGCCTTTGTGCCTTAAAGGCAACCCGTGTGTGCTTGTCATTGAGAGACTGCCACAAGGACACAGTGATTGCAAAAAAAATTGATGGATTGGAGATGATTATATTGATTGATTGGGTTATAGTGCAAAAGCTAGAATCTGAAAAAAGTACTGAAGATCAATGAAGAGAAACAAATCTCACTTCTTACTTCTTACACTTTCTCCACCTCACAAATTCCAATTAATTTTTTCCAATCAAAGCAGACTACAGTCTACACATACCATTAATTTCTTCTCCATACTTATCTCATCATCTCTTATGCCTAAACTCTTTTCTCTTCTAAACTTACTAAACCCAAAACAAATCATTACCTTTGTAAAATCATCCAAGTCTTCCTTATAAAAATCAATACCCTGAATGCATTTCCAACTACTTTTGTTTTATATCAATCCAAACTTTACAGAATTCAATATCTATAGGCCCAATTTCAAGTTACCCCAAAACAAATCACCTCTAATCAATAGGGCGGTTCAAGTAGACCGTTTACAGCCTGTCTTAGAGTTTTAAGAGTTGCTCGGTGCCTTAAAATTATAAGTATTATTTTAATTTTCGTGAACCAGCTCTAGAGCTGGTTCACGCACTCGCGATCTCTTCTTTAGCCTTTATAATTTTAGAGCTTTTCATTATAAAAAAAAAAGGAACACAGTGGCAGTTTTTTTCGTTTTTTTTTGGGTTTCTTTTTTTTCAGTGTGTGTACCTTAATAAACGCCTCTCTCGAAAGGGTTTGTTTGATCCTTCGGGTTTGCGAGGTGGGGTGTTATCCGGGTTTGCCTCGTACCACATTTCCGACCTCACGGATCAGGCTTGATCCTGGCCTTTCACCCTGTCACCGCCCCTCTCGATAGCACGCCAGCTCAGCATTCGCCGCCTAACGTTCGGTTTGGATTCGCCCTGTTTCTTGGATCACTGGGGTTAGGCTTTCAAAGACGGCATAGGTCCTTCAACGCTTGGGTTAGTTTCAGATCTCCTTTCGATACGTGGCCCATCATCTCATTTTTTCGATTCCTTTATCTCCATCTTCAAATCTTCTTCCATCATCATCATTTTCCACTCTTCCTTTTTCTCATCACCCTACCTTCCCGTGATCTTCGAATATCATGTCACCAACTCCCACCGCGCCTTCCAAGGTATGTGTTTTGATTGAACCATGTCTACTGAAATAAATGGTTGCTGACCTCGCGAATTCTCTGTTCTGCTAGAGAAATCGTCGCACTCGCGCTCAAATTGAGGAAGACCTGCTTGCATCCGGAATATCCTCCACCTCTCGAGCTACTCCTGCGGCGATCAAAAGGTCTCGAGTCGCCGCTCAAAAACGCGCTAGCAGTGTCTCCATGACTGCGCCCGCCAAACCGAACCGGGACAGCCCTCCTTTGGACATTGTCGATTATCAAACTATTGTCGCATACCTCAGTAAACCCAACATATGCAACTCTATCTTCGGCGGCGGGAGCCAGACCAGAGTGTCTGGCATGCCAATGAATCCCTCCACCATTTTGAACTCACTTGCGATCAAGTTGAACAACAACTACAACATAAGACACAACTCTACCGACATGCGTCTGAACGGAAGGGTATTACAGCAACGTTTGAAACGCTATAAGTCGAAATATCATAGCACCAAGGCTTTCAGTAAGAAAACGGGTAGTGGTTTGTCTGCCAAAAACGTGGCAGACGGGATTCGCACAATGGACCAGCTTTTGGAGAGCATGTGCCCATGCTTTAGCGAGATGGACGCTTTGTTTCGAGACAAGGGGAATGTCAACGCTTTTGGGATTCTCGACACCGGCATCGACCCAGTTGCGCTTTTCGCCAATGACGACGACGACGACGATGAAGTTGACATCATTGGAAACACCAACTCCAACGATGTGAACCACATGCCTGACGCCAATAGCGACGGAGGAAGTACAACCGATGGTCATGATAACTCGATGGTACTAGACAACACCGGTGGTAACAAACCCGTTTGTACGTATCTCGCTCATCTAAGAAGAAATGACGACTTTTCAAACTAATCCATGTGAATGCCTCCAAAGTTATGACTCCGCGCCCTAAAAATAGTCTACCACCTCCAATTGCAACCAATCGTTTCTCAAGCCCTGATGCTGAAGAGTTGGAAGCGTATCAAGACCTTTTCAAGTCCCAAATGGCTAAAGATCACCCAATCCCGACCCCGGAAGATGACCTGAATGCTCACTATCGAAATTTCATCGAGAACGACGTTGATTCACCACCACCCACCCCGAAATGCACTCAGTCGGCAAGCAAGTCATCAAACAGAGCTGCGAAGAACGATTCAACTCAAACGGCGGCTCCCCCAAAACCACCTGCGCGGAAGGTCAGCAAACGTAAATATTCGAAGAAAGACACGTTAACCGCGGAAGAGCGTGCGATGGATTCCTCATCAGGAGATGAGAACACCCCTGGTAACGCAGCACCCATGACCACTTCAACTCAACGTCGTGGTTCAGCACGTCCCACTCTGGCTCGACGCGCTCTCGATCCCCTCCCTTCGATTGATCCTTCAACTGTACGAGGGAAGGACTATAAACACCCTGTGGCCACCGCAATGCAAGTTGGCAATGCGGCGAAGATTGACATGTTACGGTCTGCCAACGAGTGGCGCCAAGAGTTTGAGGCCGCCAAACAACTGGCTGAGGCTGAAGCTCGACAGTCCGATCTCAGTTGGGCCAAAGAAAAGTTTTACTTGGAACGTGAGGAAGAACGTAATCGATTGGCTCTCTTACGCGAAGAGGAACGCAATCGCATGGCTATCATTACCCGCAACGAGCGCAAAGCCTTTTGCGAAAAGCTGGTTCTTGAGGGCAAGACCCCTCAAGAACTTGAGGCCTATCTTCGCCTGGTATACCCCGAGGTGGGGCCTATGTAAGCCATCTCTCCTCTTCTAGTGGCCAAAGTTTTGGATTGGGTGCTGATCTTTGCTCCTTGTTCTGGATGTGATAGCGCGAGCACCTCAGCCTGACTATGACATCTGTTTGTTTCAACTCGGGCCTGTGACCTCTGTCTGTCTCCAGACCGACCTGAAGTATTTGTACTCTCATTTCGATTGTACTCTTATTTCGATTTTTGAGAGATAACTTTTCTCTTTTTGTTATGTGATTGTATCTGGTTGTCGAATATCAAATTTTGAGCAATGTTATCTTCTTGTTATGTGATTTAGAATTAGAAATGATATGTTATCAATCAGTTTGTGAAATGAAATCCAGTTCAAAATGTTCTCAAAAATTGAAAAAGAAAAGTCACGTTAAACATAAAAGTGATGTTTAAAAAAAAGTCACGTTAAACAGAAAAGTCATGTTAAAAAGGAAAGTCATGTTGAACTGCTTAAAAGCTTCACGTTAAACATAAAAGTGATGTTTAAAAAAAAAGTCACGTTCAACAGAAAAGTCATGTTAAAAAGGAAAGTCACGTTGAACTGCTTAAAAGCTCACAAACCACACTTGATATCATTTTGAAATGAAGTCAAGTGTCAACTCCTGACTTTACTCTGCTATACAATGCGCTATTCAAGAATACACTTGAGCACAGAAAGTTCACATTCGATTGCAGAAACACAAGACCAGAAGAGATACAAGACCAGAACAAAATAACAACATCGAATCACACGACAACTTTAATAAAAACTTTCTTTGAATTGAACAGAGAGCTAGACTTTAATAAAAACTTTCTTTGAATTGAACAGAGAGCTAGACTTTAATAAAAACTTTCTTTGAATTGAACAGAGAGCTAGCCAAAATCGAAAGACATCAATCGGATGAAAAGGGCCAAGTTACAATCAAAGAGTACTGAAGAGTCTACATCGAGAAACTGAACAGAGGACGGATTAAGATTACACAATTGGAAGACCACCGTTTTCCCAGTTGTACGCCACCGCGTAGTCTCGCACAGCCTCACGTCGAGCTCTTCCTCTTTCAACCATAGCGATATTACACTCTAATTCACGAAATCTATCTTGACCAGCCTCGCCTCGTTCAGCAATTATCAGTTCTTGGTCCTCGTCCTCCCATGCGTTTCCGAGTTGGGCCAGCATATTATGAAGAATGATGCACACTCGAACCCATCGTAAGATATGATACATATCTTCTTTCTCATTTAATGCCAATCGTAATCCCTGAAGCGACGCCCATCTCGACTTCAGAATACCAATGCAATGTTCATTGCGCACACGAGCCTTCGCCACACACCAGTTGAACTCTCTGTTGCGCTGAACGTCACCTGCCTGGCCTTTGTATGAGGGAACCACAGAGTCAGAAGGTATGTATGCAGAATCGGCGATTATGTATTCGCCTGACCAGAAACAAGTCAGTAAACATGTCAGTACAGTCTTTGAATGCCACGGGTGAAAGGAAAACGTGACATACCTTTATCGAAATATTTGTTTTGAGCGTTAGCAACATCTGTTTTTGAATAAACCGTGCTGTCACAGCATGAACCGGGCCATCCACCATAAGCATAAGTAATTCGGCGATTGCAGTCACAGATGATCTGTATGTTGATTGAATAACGGTGCTTTCTGTCAAAAAAGACTTCACCATCACGTCCTGGTCGCTGAAAGAGGGGAATGGTAGTTCCGTCGACAAACCCCACACAGCCAGGGAAACCATCCCGCTCCAGCACCTTAGATATAGCTTTGCGTCTGTCTGAGTTTGGCCATGTGACGTAGTGAGACCCCGCTTGTAAGATAGCCGTTATTACGCGCCGAGTGCAGTTGACTACAGAACCGCGAGCCACTTTGTAGTTCCTCGCAAAACGACCAACTGAAGCTCCATTGCCGTTACTGCCGAGGCGCTCGAGTGTGATGGCAAGCTGTTGTTCCACTGGAGGTTGCGGATTGTTGGTGTTCGACACAAAAATTGGATGTAAGTGAATCATGCCTAAAAGAGCGCCGAAACCTTCTGGAGTTGTTCTCATAGCTTGACGAAAGTCGGTTCTTCGAGAATGCAACATATCCCGTAGATCGAAGAGATTAGCTGGTCGGACACGCATTCGAGGCTCCAGGTATCGGTTCGAGATGACCGTGGTGAGCATGTCTCCCCACATCTCTTCCTCGTCAAACAGGTCATCAAATAACGTTGCCATAAATTCATCTTCTGGGTAGGCAATTCGGCCATCGCTAGGGTCAAGTGGGTGGTGTCCATCTCCCGGATCGTTGGTGGCCGCATTCATATGAGCAAACATACATAACATGGTGAGATCTCGTATCGCAGCTGCTCGGTCAGATACCCGAGGCATGATGGAGGTGAAAAAGTGGATTGGTGTTGAAGATGTGAACTGGATGATAGTTTGGAAGCAGGGGTCGAGATTACCAGTTGGAGGGTAGATGAAGAGGCCAGGTGATTCAAAACATATGAAAAAAAAATCATTCATGTTGAAAAAAAAGACCGTTTGATCCAACGAAAGAGGAGCTAACTGACTTTTCCAGACGTTGGACCTGAAAAGAGAAGGTCATAAATCCTAAATTTACAGACGCTGTCACTCTGCGAACGCAAATTTTAAGGGTGTCACACCCCTAAAATTTAGGTTTGCCAATATCCGGCGAGCTGTTCACAAAATCTGTCTTGAACCGCCCTAATATATACTGTTAATGTATGTTATATTTCCTATAATATAATTTCATCAAATATAAAAAAACCAAGAAATCCTACATCATGTTTTCTTTCTCTAATAAACATAAACCTCCTAGATTCATACAAAAAAAACCCACACTTTTTCCCACATTCTATAAATTTGATACCAAACAAAACAACAACAACAAAACAACACCACTTCCAAAAACCCCCAAACTAACCATAATCACATCTCACAAATCACACATATGCAACCAAAAAAGATCTTACACCAAGAGTTGAAACTGAGTAAGGAGAGGGGAGGGAGAAAAAACCAAGAAAAAAAACTCAGATAGGAAACAATACAGAAAAAGACCCAAAAATCCTCAAGAAAAGAAAAACCAACCCAACCCAACCCAAAATGTATAAAAAACATATCAATGGTTACAAACAAATCAAAACATCACAAAAAAAAACCATTCGTATCTATCCCAACTCCCATCTGTTTTTTTCCTCATTTCCATTTCCATCTTTCATCTTCTATCATTTGTCTGAACTCCCAACCGATCATCCGATAAACTAACTCTTTCCAAAGACCCATCCAAATCATTCCCACTTTTCTTTTCCACCACATATTCCGGTGGTCCTCCATTCATCAAAGCCGGTGTATATTTAGGAGGAATAAATGGTGAATCTTGATGTGAGTAAGGTCCCATTGGATAAGATTCATGAGTTTGATGTGATGGATGTATTTCGAGTGGTGGGTTTAGTGAGGAGGTACGTGTGAATGATGGATCGAGTAATTGATGATCTAAACACCCCCAAAAAAAAGAAAAAAAAATTAGAAATCCTTGCAACAGAACTCGAGAAAAAGAAAAGAAACAGAAACAACTCAACAATAAGCCCCAGCCAAACCAGCAAACAAAAGAGCCAAACAAGTCGTCAAGACCAACCAACCCACATCCCACCAAATCCCACGTTGCCAATCATCTTCACACAACTTTTGAGCTTCATTAGAATCAATCGAAGCAATCGTACCTGACAAAGTTTGAGCTTTTGCCCCCGTGACTTGATTCATACATGAACTAATTAAATCTGATTTGACTAAGAAATGTGCAATGACTCGGATCAATTCGGCTACAAAGGTTACTAAGGCTGCTAGACCTGATAAAAGAAAATAGATTCTTGTTAAGATGATCTTTAGAATCACAAACAAACAAACAAAATTGATTAGATCGGGGGATCAGGGTGGGGTTTGGGATTGAGAGGTGTTACCTTTTGAGTGATGGCTGCAATCATTCCAAAGAATTCAACACCAGCAATCACAAAGAAAAGGATCCCTAAAACTAAAAACAAAGAAATTTCCAGAAAAAAAACAGTCAATTCAAATATGATTATAATTTTTAAAAAACAAGAGATATAAAGTGTTGAGAGAGAACAGAAAGTGGAAACTAAACTAAGACCAAAGACCATCATTCTAGGCGTATCAATTCCTTCAGACCGATCTTGAAAAAACCTAACCCCCAAAACCAATGACCATACTATCGAATCGAATCGAATCCAAAAAAAGAAAAAGAAAAGTCAGTGAGGATCGGGTTTGAATTGAATTTGAAAGAAAGAAAAAACACTAAACTTAATGAGATTGAAGAAGTAAAAAGCACAATCGGTCTTAATGGTTTACTATAAACACTATTACCAAGTTGGATCCAAGTATAATTGGTAGATTGGATCATGATAATGCCAACAACAACAACAACAATGATGATAAGTTAAAAGAGATAATCAGGATCAAAAAAGAGACAGGTTTAAGACATGAGTAAGTTTCAATAAGATGATGAAATGAAATTGATATTGATAAAGTTTCAATAAATCATGAATCGAAGTTCTCGAAAAAATCGAAAAAAAAAGTTGAATGATGAGACTTGTTTTAAAGATAGAAAATATTAAATTTTATGAATTTGAAACTTCAGATCGATTCTTGGTAAAGATTGGTTTGAGGATTGGTTTGATCAAATTTACTTGATAAGACTTGAGATTAAGTTTAAAGAGTAAGGTATAGAAATCAGTCAGCTTACCGTTGAACTGCTAGTGCATAAGGTGGTGGATTAGAATTAGGTGCTAATCTGGTTTCCATCTTGATATTGATATTGATATTGATAATGTTGTTGATGATGATGATGATGATGATGATGATGATATTGTGGATTTGGATTTAGAACAATCAAACTTATTTGATCATCAATCGATTTGTAAAATAACTCACTTTTTCATATCTCTTTAAATCAAAACTCACTTTTGGATCATCAAAATCTCAATTTCAATTTGCACATGATCTCCAATTCACTTCATCACTCTCTTGAAATTCTACATAAATCTTATCAAATTGTATTTTGATGTATGTACTTTAGGAGTATCAACATCATCTCACTCAGTGTTCAATACAAAATATAATTAATCTTTTATGATTCAAGTCATCAAAAACATCACATAAATCTCTTTCTTACAACCAAAACAATCCATCACCAACCAACCTTCTCAAGCAAAATAAAACTCTAGTTACACATACAAAAAAACCCCCCAAAAAAGAGACCCAACAAAACAACCAAAATGATCAGTTCACTTTCAACTTCAACTTTTGAAAAAACTCAAAACTCACGGTCATTCTTCTTCTTACTCTGAACCTCTAAGATCCCACTTAAGAAATGTTCATGATGAATCTCATTAGCTCCTTCTCTCAGAGCAATCATTCCTGCTTCCACGGCTACTGCTCTTAATTGAGCTGCATTAAATTCATCAGTCGATCTGGCTAATTCTTCAAAATTCACACCTTTAGCTACATTCATCTTTCTAGAATGAATCTGAATTAAACCAAAAAAAAACAAATCAGAACATCAGTTTTTTGTTTTCCTAAAATGATTTTTTGTTGAGATTTAGGTGGTTACTTCTATGATTCTTGCTCTTGCGTCTTCAGTAGGAAGTGGGAATTCGATTTTCCTATCAAGTCTTCCAGACCTAAGAAGAGCAGGGTCCAAAATATCAATTCGATTTGTAGCAGCAATAACCTACGAAAGAAAAAAAAACCATCAGTAATGATTCAAAAGAAATCCCATCAGAAGATAAGTCTGTTTGTGTTGTACCTTAATCCGATCATCACTTCCAAACCCATCAAGTTGATTCAAAAGTTCAAGCATAGTCCTTTGAACTTCTCGATCACCTGACTTTTCACTATCAAATCGTTTAGTTCCAATCGCATCTAATTCATCAATAAATATAATTGCCGGTGCTTTTTCTTTGGCTAATTCAAATGCATCTCTAACTAATTTCGCTCCATCACCAATAAACATCTAAAGATCATCACTTTAGAGTTAATCAAAAATCGAGTTTGAGAAGTAGATGAAAAAAAATAACTGACCTGAACAAGTGAAGGGCCTGCGAGTTTTAAATAACATGCTTTGGTTTGAGCAGCACATGCACGAGCTAAGAGAGTTTTACCCGTTCCTATGATCGAAATTCCCACTTGTCAGTCAATCTGTCACACTCCAAACTTTTGATCAAGTAGAGTAGACAAGAAGAGAGAGAGACACGAACCAGGTGGACCATACATCAAGACTCCTTTAGGAGGTTTGATACCCAGAGTCTTAAACTTATCAGCTTGTTGCATGGGCAAGACGACAGCTTCGACCAATTCTTCAATTTGTTTATCCAATCCACCAATATCAGTATACGTTTCAGTAGGTCTTTCATCCACTTCCATAGCCTTGACTCTCGAATCATATTCAGCCGGTAAAGTATCGAGCACTAGATAACTATCTTTATTGACACCAATCAGATCTCCCGGTTTCAGTTTCTCCGAATCCACTAAACCAATCAAGGGTAAGAAGATCGTTTGTCGAGTAGATGTTTTGATCACTGCACATTTGCCTTTCCGAACCGAATCTAAATCGATCTGGGCTCCTTCTTCTTCTGTTTCGTGATTGTCTGGATCCATCTCTAAGATCTCGACTACATTCGATACTAGGAATGGTAATTGTTTGTTGTTCTTGATCTTATCTGTATTATCTTTTATCTTGTCTCGCATCATGGCTGCTTCATGTTGTAATGTCATATTCTCAGATCGCATAATCTAAAACCAAAACCAAAAAATGTTGATGTTGAGTTTTTTTTGGGTTTGGTGATAGAAATAAAAAGAAAAATCATTCGTCTTGATATACTGACTTTGATTTCATTATCAAGTAATCTAGTACGAGTCATGATTTCTTCTGGTGAAGATTTCAAAATCTCAGGATCGAGCTATATATTCAAATCGATCAAAGCAAAAAAGTTCATTAAATCTTTGATTTTGGTTATAAGAAAACTTTACAGAGAGACAAAGAGAGATTGAGAAACTAACTTCAGCTTCAGTATCCATCTTAACATCTTCGACTTTTTCAGGTGAACTAGAACCAGAAGCTTCAGTACTTGAAGGATTACTTTGTTTTGATGAACTTGGATCGGTTGGAACTAAAGCTGGTGGTTGATCTGACATGGTTCAATGAATGCTTTGAAGGTTGATTGAGAATGATGTTTATCAATAAAAGGTTTTGATGAAGGTCTTGAAAAGTCTTGTTGAATGGTTTGAATTGTAGTTACACCCAATCGATGACGTTTTGGCACTTGACTCTTGAGACCTGGCAGTGAGTCGGGACGCGCGGCCAAGATATATGTCACAGAGTGTTCACATATGTCAGGTGACATCTCACTCTTCACAGTCATTTCATCTGAGCCATGAATGATTATGAATCCTGAATCAGCCTCTCACAACTAGTTCAACTAAAAAGGCAATGACCAATCAAGAGACCAAACCCAATGTGTGCAATGAATTCCAGTGTGATTTTGATCCAACCAAACTTGATATGGGGAGATATAATTTGATCTAAAGCACCCAAGATTTCCCACCTTTGAGGTGATCATAACATGAATTGATGTTGTTCATTGAGGGCCTTGAAGATTCTATATACAAGTCATGAAAGTAATCATATTCCCAATCTTTAATCACTACAAATGGAAACATTTGTGGATTTGGGGACAGGATTAGGTTTCCCCTGACATATGACCTCTTGACCACTGTGTAAGACTCACAGTGCCCACTGATGTGCCTTTGATGTCATGGTCACAGTGAGTGGCAGTCTGCGGACCAAGAAACGCATGGTCTATCGCATAGAGTTATAAATGGTCTGGCAGAGTATAAAGTACGCTTGAAGTGCATATGTATGCTTCCACCCCATCCATGATGGAATAATTGGAATTTCATAAACATCAACATTTGAAGAAGACTTGGATCATACCTGTTGGAAGTGCTCCAAATAAATAAATCCAAGTCATCTGTTCAAGGGGCTTTATACAACCAATGGCTCAAGGCAGCAAGACTTTCTGATGTGATGTTGATGTTGGTCAAATTCAATCAACTTTATAAGGGTGTAGCTTTGAGATTTTGCCTGGTTCTAAGTAAGCACTTATCAATCTTCAAATAATGCTCCTGAAGGTCATGGAAGGCAAGCATAAAATCCTATAGGTTTCTACAAGGAGTCAGGTTTTTCCTCAGAGCTGCAACACGGGGATAGTATGAGCATGATATCACACCTTATCCACCCTTTTGCAAAAGACTCGACAATTGGGCCTGTTAAATAAAGGTATGAAAAACGAAATAAAAAATGTTAAATGCATTCAAATCACCATCACTAAACAAAATCTCCATGAAACACTTTGACTTTCAAGATAACTTTAATGATTGAATCTCCAAAATTCCGTTGCAATGGATTATAGAAGTTCTTAATACAATGCGATATGGAAAAGCAAAACTACATGATTGATCTCTAAAGTAGCATGGCAATGATAGGTGCAGCAAGAACAAGAAGGACAGCTTGAGGTGAGAAACGTGAAGCAGAACTCGTAGGTTTCGATGAGTCGGTCGTGTTGATCTTGGAGGCAGTCATGTTCATGTTGGCCATGGATCCATTGGTGCTAGACATGTTGGTCGAGGCGGAGTGGTTGGCAGAGGTCATGTTTCCAGCGGTGGCTCCGGTGGAGGGAATGGGGGTGGTTTTGCCGGTACCGTCTAGAAGAGTAGCAGATTGCCCGTGTCAGAAAACAGATATAGAACAAAGATCTGATAAAATTGATGACACTTACTACCACCAGTGATGGTGAAAAAGGTCGAGAAAACAACACCTTGGGCGTTGTTCTTGGGTACGAAACGGATGGCACTGTTGCATAAGAAGTGAATAAGTCAGTTGCCATGTCAAATTTGCGTAGCAGGAATGCAAAGACTTACTATTTGGTGTTAGCAGCCAAAGTAACATCAGGCTTAAATGTCAAAGCCATTGCAACTCCCGGGTTAGAGACGCCTCCCAAGTCTTGAGCAATTTGTAGGTTTGATGGGTCACCGGAAACGAGGTCGATAGAAGTTTCACCCATTGAGGCGGCGGTAGGAGAGGCAGGGGTATCGATCCATTTGATTTGACAATCAGCTCCGACTTGACAAACGCTACCAGATACTGGGAAAGTAGGTGAGAGGGAAGCATTGGCCAGACGAGTGATGGCAAGGACAAAGATAGAGAGCGTGCAGATCATGATGTAAGATGTATTGACAAGTTGGACCTTGTGTCGGTTGAATGAAACGGGGTGGAGCCGGAATGTAAGAAAGATGATTGAGATGGTTGTAGATGAAGAATAACTTCAAATGGCTAACGAGTTTATATAAACTAAAAGACTGTGGTAGAAGTTGAAGAGGTAAGAAGTTGTTGAGAGATGTTGAAGAGGGACAGAGGTTTGAACTTGGATCTCGATAAAATCAAAAAAATGATTATGTACGTACCTAATTTGATTTCCTCAGAACGGTTAGGAATTAACGCGGAGTCAAATCTGCAAAAAAGATTAATTTGGAAAACTTTTTAATGAATTGAAGGCGCTTGGGCTTTTCTTAGAAATAACTGGGTGGCTTGTGTAATGGGTGGTGGGTCTATTCAGCGCCTCTGTTGACTGAATCAAAAGCGTTGAGGACCATTTCCGTCTAGCTTCTCATTCACATTCACCCGGCTTCACGATTTTATGGATGCAAAGCACTGTCTTAGGCCGTCCAAACCAGGATGATTGCAAGCTGCGAAAAGACTCAAGGGTGAAGGAGGGTGAGGGTCCCGTGGATGGAAGTTGAGTGTTATGGACCTATGCGGTGCGGATCAAGATACCAAGAAATAGAAATGCCTTACAGTTTTGCAGCAACCGGGCATCTTCTTCATGGAATCACGAGGGGCTGCGGTATGGCCTCATCAGGGTCCAGCCTTCTAAGCTCGAGATGGAGACGCTATATACGTTGGCATCGCAATAACGTGCGCGCGGAGGCACAAAAGACCTTTTGGTCTCACAAGCATTTGGCTGAGAATCAACGGTAAGCAATCTAACCAAACCCTCCTTAACTTAACATCACCCTCAAGCCTCGCAAGACTGAAGACGCTTGGTAGTCTTGCTATCACTCATCTCATACATGCGATCAAGAAGTCACAGCATTAATGATGGGCTATGGGTCACTCGAATCTCCCGCGTTGGTATGTGGGGCGATGATCAGATTTCGGTAGTTTGGGATAGAAGGTATGTAGGTGTATGTTGTGATCAACACAAGCTGGATTCTGATTATTTCACCTCTTGAGAAAGAAACAGAAAATCAATCACAGGTATGAGCAGCCGATAGATTCCAAGATCCTTTGAGAGTTTGGTGAGGTCACTGTCAAGGGCCTGGAACTTGAAGGCATAATTTGACTGGCAGTTGTGGTTGATTTGTATCAATCTTGGGCGCGGTGTACACTTTTCTGTGTTGAATAGTCCGGCAGAAATCATGTGTACCAAGTCTAAAAGACAAACTGGATTCGGACCAAACACGTAGGCTTGTTGGCCTTCCGCAGATTGCATCATCAAGATGATGATTGGTGATGATCTCTGCGGCAACTTTCATTCTGTCAATTGCAGAAAGTTTTCAGAACCATGCTCGAAACCTCGAACAACTCGGCGCGGAATTTCCTCTCAACCATCATGCATTCGACCGATCATTGTGAAGTCTCCCAGACCTGTGTGGGCTCGACGTCTCGCGCAGAGCAAACTGAGAAAGCCATCCAGTTTGAACACAGCCTCAAATTGACTGCGGGCCGGCATTCGCAGCGTTCATTGCTGAGGCACCCCCAGCTAGCAATTGGGCGTCGCTTTTCCTTCCTTGTGCGGTTTCCCTCATCTGAATTACGGGCACTGCGTCAATTTGGCACTACTTAGGCTGGAGATATGGTGAGGAAGCACTTGGTCCTGGTAGTATGTCATTTTTATGACTTCATCCTTACAACTCGACGCTCCTTTTCAAAAGATGAGTTTCAAAAGATGAGTATAAGTTCGAGATTATGAAAACTTGAACAAAGAAAGGATGATCAATCATCTTTCTTTCAAATTAAAAGTCTACCACCACATCAATCTGAAACATAATCAATGTTACAAAAATTAGAGAAATGACCAAGTCTCTATTGAAGAGAAAGAAAACAAGAATTATTAATTAAATTAGATACATTCTGTATTTTTACTTGTAAGCAAAAAGATGAAATATGCAATCCTAGATTTTAAAAAGAAGTCATAAAAAATGAAACCCCAAACCCAAAAAGCATAAAACACGACGACGCGTTTGAAATATCGAAAAATCTATTTCATTCGAGATCGAGGCTTGTTCTATCAAAGAGAGAAACGCAAATTTAGTATCTTTTGTTGATCGAATGGCATCAACATGCTTATCAAAAAGAAACGTCTAAAAAGTGTTGATTTAAAGCTCTAATCTGTGTGAATTATTTTCTTCCCCTCAAGATAAGTTGGTTACTTGTCTTCAAATTCATCCGGTTCCTTATTCAAGTCGAATGTAGGAATTCTTTGAAACTTCTTAGTGGCTGCATCATGATTGAATGAAGGCCCGACGTTCTTTTCTTTCAGTTGAGAATTTACCTCTTCATTCGATTTCAATTTATCTCCAGCTGTTGTAGATCCAACCGATTCAGATAAATCCCATAATGGCATTGGTGTATCTATAGGTTGCCTCATTTCTTGTTCAATCAGCGTATTCAGAATGTAGTATTTCGCTTTTTTCCTTTTTAAGGTCCTTGGTGATCTAAAGTCTAATTTCCTTCTACTTTTCAAAAGGTTAAGTAAGTTCGGTTTAAACTTTCTGGAGAGCACACCATCTTCTATATCCAAGGGTCTCAAAAGCCTTTCGTTGATTACAGTGTTCAATTGTCCGAGCATGACTTGATTCTCTTGGGTTTGCGGTGCGTTCTGTAACATCTTAGATCTTTTATACAATTGAGCTAGGTTAGGATAAATTGCATCATCTTCTGCGTTCGAAAACTAATAAAAAAGGAATTCAGGTGATCAAAATCATAATTAATTTGCTTGTTGCGTTTGGATTTCTGTTTTCATCGGTTCATATGGAATTGAATTTTTTTGAAAGTGTGATATAACTTACTTCATTGACGATCGATTTATATCCTGGTTGGATACTTTCGTGAACATTTTTTATCGGTTGAAAATGTTTATAATCGACTCGGTTGGGTTTCGTAAGAACTTTGTCTTTGTTCTTGTTTGCAACCTGATAACCAAAGGATGTATATCATGACAACAATTCTCAATCCCCTCGTAGTTGACTTTTAGAGAAGAAGTGAAAAAAAACAAACTGTGACATGACTTACTTTTCTGTTGGCGTTCTTGACTCCTAATGGCGATTTCCCTTCTCCTTTTCTGGTTGTTTGCGCTTCAGTAAGCGCTTGAGGTTGACCTTGTGCTGCTGGATTTGATGGATTGACTTGTTGACCATGATTAGGATTCAGATTGGATTTTGATTCTCTAAATTGAGTTGACTCCATTGTAGTCTTAACTTTCTGTCTGATATTATTGATGATTTGTTGTCCGTTCGGACCAATCTCAGCTAACATTTGATTTCTCATATTAACTTCATTCAGTTGACCTTGGTTTAACTTCATCCAATCGGGTGGAATCGAGTGAGGTACAATCGTGTTCAACAAAATTATAAAAGATTGATTTCAGCCTCATCATTCCATCTATATGTGTGCCTTTTGTAAAATAAATTGATACAAGGATAGGCGAGGAGGGGGACTTACCTGAAATGGATTTGGACCTCCTACCGCTTGAAATCTTGGATCCACTTGTTGCCTATTAAATTGAATAGGCTGATGATCATAACCGTAGCGGACATCTCCTGGTGGGTTATGCAAGTAAACAGCGCCTGCTCCTGGTATTTTATAAGTAGGTAGCCTTGCAGGTCTGAGGTCTTCTGTGGGCTGTTGAAATCCATAAGGTACTCCGATCGCAGGTCGATACCGTGGTGTCGGTCTGATAACTATTGTTTTAAAGCGATACGCTTTAGGTACACCCACTGGTTGCGGTCCACTTGACTCGACGTTGTTCATAGCATGATCTACCATCATTTGATTCCCATCTGGAACTCCATTGATCTGCCTTACAACATCACCAATAGAGTGACCGCCTTCTTCAACTAATTGACGAGTTTTTCCGGGAATTTTACAAAAAAACAGAATTAGCTTTAAGCTCTTCTCATAAAAATTGATTGAAGATTTTAGAATTACCTGCCCGAATATTAGGTAAACATTGGATAGATTGCAGAGTCAAAGCAGAAAAGAAAGTAAAAAGGTAAATGCTTTGAAACATCATCCGTAGTTAGTTGGCAAGACTTTCAGAAGAAAAACTGGATCAAGACTTCTCAAAACTGAAAAAGTCGCGAGTTGTTCTTGTCGATCAGGTGTAGTCGGTAAATTTTTCAAGGCAATATTGCAGGAGAAGACATGATAAATAAAAATTGAAAGCGCCATGATGATTTGCATGTTTCAAAGGATTAAACTAGTGTCAAACATTGTCGAGTAATTAGAGCTTCCCAGCCGTACCCTAAACTCGTGCCGTACATATCGGTCGCACGAAGAGGTAGGCAACTGTTTGAGGCATCAACACCCAGAGATTCACAGCGGTAAATACCTACGGTACGACTCTCAAGCAAGATGCGGCATATGTAATACTATGACTTTCTTGAGTGATCGAAGTGTGAGCATGGTGCGGTCTCCAAAGCATTGAACTTGAAGTAAAAAGCGCGGGACTTATTACTCACAGCTCTCAAAGAGCACTCTCCGAATCGATTAGGTGAATTCCTCCGGACATGTTTCATTCTTGGCTCTTTTATCCCTGAAGTAGTGGGAGGAGTAACGGCTGCAGCTGACGAAATCACAGCGACACACGCGTATGGACTGGTAGAGGGGAGTTCCAATTATAAAATGGCACCCATGGGTCATGGCCCTTCCTTGGCGAGGGAGTTGAGCAGTAGCAAAACTCAAGGATTAGGGTTAGGGTTGGTGTATAGGGCATTGTCGCCGTTGCAGGCCGTTGCTCATAATTTAATTCTTTTGAGAGGCATCCCGTCTGACGGTGATATATTCTTCCAGAGTATGGGGGGGAACCACACGGAGATATCAGTCCTGCAAGCTTACATGCCATTGATCACTAAACATGATTTCCAGATTGAGTAAGTCCCTCTCTCCCAGGCTCGCTCGCCGGGAGGGATTTTGTTAGGTTAGCCGGCACTGCGGAAATTTGCCACTGCACAGGATGGAGATATGGTGACCGAGCACGTGGCCCTGTTGACTGCCAAGTATGATTATGCCACTTTTTTAAATATAACTTCATCATTGGCAACCATTCCTTTCCACAAGATGGATTTAAATTTAAAACAAGAAAACTCACAAAAAGAAAGGACCAACAAGGGTCTTTCTTTGGAACCAAAGTTCTAATAGAAAAAGTAATCCTAAACATGATCTTCAAAAAATGTTATGAGAATTACAAGAAAGATTATGTATTATCATAAATCTTAAAAAGAAAGAAAGTCAAACTTATCAACAAATTACTTGTATTTTGTAATCTTGTTTGGAAGCAAAAAGATGTAGTATGCGCTTCTAACATTCCAATAAAAATGAGAAACAATGAACAAATGAAAAACGAAAGATGAAAAATGAAACTCAAAACCCAAAAAGCATGAAACCCCAAAGCGTTTTGTTTATCGCCAAATCTATCTCATTCAAAATCGAGACTTATTCTATAAGAGCGAGAAACCGAAGTCTAGTATTTTGCTAATGATCAAAAGCCTCTAAAAGAAACCTCTAAAACTCTAATCTTGTATACGAATTCTTTGATTTCCTCGATCAAGCAACTGGTTCCTTATTCAAATCGAATGTAGGAATTCTTTGAAACCTTTTACTTGCTACTTCATAATTAGATGAAGGACCAAGGCTCAATTTTGTAAGTTCAGAGTCTACTTCTTCACTTGTTTTTAAATCATCACCAGATATTGTAGATCCAACCGATTCAGTTGCTCCAGATGTTGGTATCTCTACTAGTAAAGGTGTCTTCTTCGCTTGATCGAGTAAACTGTCCAATTGACGGTACTCGTTTGTATGAGCTACTTGGGCTTTCATTAATCCTTCTTTCCATTGTAGAACATTAGCCAAGGTAGGCTCAAGATTTTCGGGGATGAGACCATGTGGTAGATTCAAATGTTTCTGAAGTATTTGACAAATTACACCCTTTACTCGTTCGAGCATGACTTGATCTTGTAATGTTTTTGGTCCCCTCTCCAACATCACTTTGCGTGCATTTAATTGAAGGAGATTAGCAACAGCTCGATTATTGACTGTGTTTGAAACCTGTGAACAAAGCGAAGCATACCATGAAATAATTATTAATTGGCTTGTGGTTTTTGAATTTATGTTTTTATAGGTTTCATCAAAGTTGAAAAAGAAAAAGTTTGATATTATGTATAACTTACCTCGGTGATGGTTGATTTCATTCCTGCTGAAATCCCTTCATGTATATCTTTTGGTGATCGAATAAGTGGATAATAGGCTTGGTTGGGTCTGCCATTGGTAAGCACTTTGCCTTTGTTCTTATTTGAAACCTAAGATCCAAATAATCCAAATCATGAGCACGACATTTGAAAATCCTCTTGTGTTTCACTTCGTATCTCTATAGGTTTGAGTAAAATTAATAAAACCAAATCTGTGATGTAACGTACGTTTTTGTTCACTTTCTTAACTCCTAATGGTGATGGTTTTTTACCTTTTCTGGTTGATTTGATAACTTTCTGCTTAGCATTCTGTGTGACTTTCTGTCTTTTTTGAACAATCCCATTCAACCACTGTTTTCTCAAATGAAATTCATTCACTTGGCCTTGATTTAACTTTATCCAATTGTGGAATCGTGTGGGGTACAATCATGTTGCAAAAAATATAGAAGGTTGATCTCAGCCTGATTATCCCGTCAAATACATTTTTGGATCATGAATTGATTCAAGAATAGGTGAAGAGGACAATATACCTGAATTGGAAATGGACGTACCAGAGCTTGAAATCTTGGATCTGCTGGTTGCCGATTAGGTTGGATAGGATGATGAACATAACCATGGCGAACAAATCGTGAAGGGTCATCAGGATATTGAGGTTGGGGTCCTGGTATCTTGTAATTAGTCTTTAGATTTGGAGGTAGATATCCGAGACTTTCTGGTGATGGTTGAAATCCATAAGGTACTCCGATCACAGGTTGATACTGTGGTACAGAATTCATAGTTTGTGGTTGAAAGTGATACGGTGTAGACACAATCATTGGTTGTGGTCTGCTTGAGTCGAGATGGTCCACCGCATGGTTTACCATCATTTCAGCTGATTGTGGAGTTTTCCAGGCAATTCAAACAAACAGAATTAGTCCTCAGCTTTTCTCAACAGAAAATGAATTCAAGAATTGAGAGTTACCTGGCCGAAAATTAGGTACACAATGTATAGATTGCAGACTTAACGCCGAAAAGAAAGTAAAAACTGAAATGCTTTTGAACATGATCCTTGATAAAAGCTTGAAACTTTCAGAAAAAAAACTGGATTGAAGCTTCTTAAAACTAAAAACGTCGGGTGTTGTGGTTGGCGATCAGGTGTAAATCTTGAATTTCTCAAGCGAAACTTGAAGGAGAAGACAGAGGATTAAATATAAATTGATAGCGTTGGGATCATGCTTTGCGTGTTTCAAAAGACTTTAAAATTGGTGTGAAAGAAATTCAAGTAAGAGAAGGATCGAACAAAGTAATTCAAATTATGTAATTCAGTGTTTGATGTCTATATTTCCTTCATTTGAAACCATTCGATTTTTACTACGGGCTTGTTACAAACTTATCAAAGTCCCTCGCCAAAGGCCCGAGGCTTGAGCGAGGGACTTACCGCTAAAAAGAAAAGCGTGGCCTGAGAAGTAGCCTGTATTGGCTTGAAAAGCTCTACATTGGTTTATTTTTTTTATCCCACAAGAAACAATATTTGATGCAAAATAAAAAGATAACATTAAGATCTCATTACGTATGCTCCAATTGCAAGCTCCTTTGTATCTTTCTGGGAACTTGCACTTTTGAGTGATTGAAGATCAATCAATTTCACCAAATACAGGCTCCAAGCGGGCTCACGGGTCAGAAAAAGTAAAAAAGACATGTTTTTTAACACCCACTAGCAGGCGCTCCAGACAAGATATGGTGGAGCTTGCAGTGTTGGAACCAAGTTTCTGTTATAAGATTTCATTAAGGGTACTCAAAGTAAGTATGTACGTGTACATACTTTTTGCTATATACTTTTTTTGGCGGGGAAGGCGAGGCCAAAAGTATATTTTTTTTCTTTGTCCCCGCCAAAAAAAGTATGTAGCGAAAAGTATGTAGCGCTACATACTTTGCTTTGAGTACCCTTATTGTGTTGCGTAGGATGAATTACAATTACATATTAAAATAAACTTGTACAATGTCTGATACTCAATACATTTTGTTTCTAAACCTAACCTTGTTTTGTATCGGCAGATCTAGTATCAAACTTGTCTCTCGAGAAAACTTCTTACTTCTTCTTCATCAATCTTAGAAGTTTTCTCACACAACAAACATCATCTCCAAATAACCTCTCCGGACCATCACTGTCCCTCCTAGTTTATCTGACTGATATTTGTTGTTGTTTGATCTTGATCAGGTATGCTGTGTTCTAATAATTGTTTTCATTTCCAGTTTCATTTATGTGTTTGTTTAGATAAAAAGAAATATTATCAATCTTAGAAGTTTTCTCACACAACAAACATCATCTCCAAATAACCTCTCCGGACCATCACTGTCCCTCCTAGTTTATCTGACTGATTTTGTTGTTGTTTGATCTTGATCAGGGATCTGAGATCCCAATAGGTTATGAGCCCAGGCTTACAGCTTTAAACAATTCTCGATACTCAACGATAGTAGATTAAAGTTATAAATACGATCTCTTGGCACGAGAAACCGTCTAATTTAAACTTGAAATACTTTTAATCGAACCTGGTATTGTTCCAGATTCTTCCGATAATTGAATTAGGCATTCGAATCTTTCATTTCGAAGTCCGGAGAACCATAATACCTCAATTCAATTGTCAAACCTTAGTGATACAGTCTTAACCCCACGAAAACTATATCACTCTGGATCCGACAGAACCTACAGATCCCAGTCAATCTGACCAACCCACCCTCCCAAACTCAACTGTCGATCCTGAACCAAACAATCCGTCGATCTCTACCCCACATACAGAGTCGAAGGAAGCCGTGACGCCTCCTGTCATGTCTTCCAACGCCAACGTTTCGCACTCTTCACTTCTACTAGCACAAATACCGAAGCTCAACCACACCAACAAGGTTGATTGGGTACTTGAAATCAAAACGTACCTGAAGAGTCGCAAACTTTGGAAACACGTAGAACGCGACACCTCCCTATCTGAGACCGATGCAAAAGATTTCGATAAGGTCGAGCAGCTCGAAGCTGAACGCGCGTCTGTTCTAGAAGTCATTAGATGCACGGTTGAGCCTACTCGCTTACCTGCTATTCGGGGAATCGAAGACCCCAAGAAAGCATATGAGCTTTTACATGCCCAAGCTTCTCAAGACGACGGCTTGGAAGTGGCTGCACTCATAGCCAAAGTTGCTACCGTACGCTTTAACGGTTCCGAAACAATTTCCACCTTCCTTGATGGGATCAGTGATCTACATACACAAATCGCAGAGGCCACTGCAAGTGATGATGATCTGAAGATTAGCGACAATCTTTTAGCTGTTTTCCTTCTTCTAAGTTTTCCAAGCGATCAATTTGCAACGATTCGAGATCAAATGTTTGGAGATATGAAGAATCTCACAACATCGAAAGTCGTATCCCGTCTACGAACGAAGTCTGCTCTCAGCACAGTTGATGAGAACCCGATAGCCATGGCTGCTTTGATCAAGCATCCGCCTGCTCCAGCTCATCGTCTGACAATCCCTCGTACCGATAAATCCCCCAATGCACCTTGTGTTCTACAAGAGCACTGGCAGTTCACGCACACTAACGGTGTATGCATGAAGCAGAGGCGAAACCGTGGTCCAACTCGACCGATGAATAGTAGTCAGCCATCATCCAACCAAGGGCTTACTGATTCAGAGAAGATACAAAGGTATAATCAGCTCGCAGCTGTTGGAGTTGTCGGGTTTAATACCGAAGCTTCATCTCAACCGACTCAGGCAACTACTCCGACACCGAGTACTGCAGCCCCTGTTCCAAATCATACCAGTGAAGCGGCATGCCAGTTTGCGACATCCTACAATACAATTGCGACACCGGTAATTGACGAGGTCTCATTCGTTGCTTCACCAAGCTATCCATCTCCATCTGACACTCACAAAGCCACGCTAGCCGACACTGCTTGCAACAGGCACATGTTTGGAGACGCGCTGATGCTTGATGATCTACGTGATGTTGCTCCAGTATGGATTAATGTGGCAAATGCCGATAACTCGTCCCGCATTGTTGCCACCAAGATGGGTACGGCAAAGCTTCACGCTTTTGGACCGGATGGATCGCCTTCTCTTGTTGAAATACCCAACGTTCTTTACTCACCGTCTCTTCCTGCAAACCTCATTTCGGTCACTGAGCTATACGAATCTGGGTTCAAGATGGTTGATCCACACTATGGCACGAACACCAATGATCTCAACATGTATTTCTCGAACTCGAAGCACATCCTTCCAGCTTACAAGGATGCCGGTCCCGGTGGATTCTGGAAGTTCTATCATTACTCCGAACCACGTGCGTCTTTCGTCAAGTCATCAAATCCTAACAATACTGACTTATGGCATCAACGGTTTGGTCATCTAAATCACAGGAGTACCTCAAGTGTCATGGAGGATGTCCTACGACTTAATCCGGATGCATCAAAGACTTGCGAAGCCTGCACCTTGGGGAAACAGGCGAGGAGCAGCCATACTGGCGCTTTGCCGAGGTCTGAAATCCCTGGTTATCGGGTGCATTGTGATCTCGCAGGTCCATTTCCTGCTGCAAGTACTGGGGGTTATCTTTACACTATGGTACTTATAGATGATGCTACTCGCAAAAATTGGGTTATACTTCTTAAAACAAAATCTCAGGCGTTTGAGGCCTTTAAACAATTTCATTCAATGCTTTCAAATCATGCTCCTAATAATAAAATTTCTGTGTTCAAAACCGACCGAGGTGGAGAATTTACAAGTAATGAATTCAATCAATATCTTCGTGAAAATGGCATAGTGCATGAAATGGGCCCACCTGAGAGTCCTGAACAAAACTCTGTAGTGGAGCGTTTCAACAGGACTGCTGCTTCACGCCTACGAGCTCAGCTTATACACGGCAATCTGCCTGTTCGTCTTTGGGGTGAGGTAATGATGGCGACATCATTTGTTCTCAACCTGTGTCCCTCCAAATCTGTAAAGTTCAACTGTCCCGAATATGCGTGGCAGACGCTTGTGCTCAACATGAAAGTGCCTAACCTCCCGTACAACCGACTAAGGGTCATTGGTTGCTTAGCGTACTCCATTCCACCTGGTCATCAAAACAAACTGATTCCACGTTCAATAAAGACGATAATGGTAGGGTACGAGAAGAATTCAAACGCGTATCGGCTCTGGGATCCGAAATCCAATCGCATCATGATTTCCAATGACGTGATATTTGATGAAGGTTCTTTTCCCCTTCGGCATCTTGACAAGTCGACAACGGAAGAACTGACGATTCTAAATGATGATTCATGGGATGAAGTCTGGGATATTCCTACCTCATCACAATCAACCACTGACACAATTCATGACTTTCTGCAAATCCCTACTCCTCCTGCAATACCACCACCTGTACCACGACAATCAGAGCGAGGAGCAGCCCCAGTTGAACGACTTGGGAATCTGATAGGCTATCACACCGTCGCGGAACTCAATCAAGCTTCAATTAGCCAGACTGACGATGGTCCAGAAAATGATGAACCATCATACTCTCAAGCAATGAAAGGTCCAAATCGAGAAGAATGGTTAGCAGCAATGGCAGAGGAGTTTATGTCCTTACAAATTCATGAAGTAGGTCGCCTTGTGGAACCTCCTCCAGATGCTAACATCTTACCCGGCATGTGGCGACTCAAACAAAAGAGGGATGAATTCTCACAAATCACTAAGTACAAGGCTCGTTGGGTAGCTGGCGGCAATCATCAAATCAAGGGCGTTGATTTCGACTCCACATATGCTTCAGTTGGCCTGACCGACACCTTACAAACCCTATACGCTCTTGCTGCTACGGACGATCTAGAAATGGAGCAGTTTGATATCGAGACGGCTTTTCTGAACGGGAAGATTAAGCATCGTGTTTATGTTTGTCAAGTAACGGGATTCAGAGATACATCAAAGCCTAAACATGTAGTAGAACTCGACAGATCTCTTTACGGTACTTGTCAAGCGCATCGAGAGTTCAATGACGACTTTGACACCAAACTCAAAAGCATGGGATTCAAAGTCTGTCCTGTTGACAACTCCTTGTACACTCTGAGGGATGGAGACTTATTCATACATATACCTATGCACGTTGACGACGGCATGGCTTTTTCAAACAGCAAGTCTTTCTTAAAGCAGTTTCGAACCAATCTCAGCCAACACTACAAATTCCGTTGGAACGAAAACCCGTCTCTCCACCTCGGCATACACATCAAACGTGACCGGTCTCAACGAACCATAACTCTAGATCAGTCTCATTACTGTGACGCGATGCTCGAACGCTTTGGTATGTCTCAATGCAATGGAGTCAAGACACCATTGCCCCAAAACATCAGACTAACAACTCTGTCTCTTGAGGAATCAGAGGAAATAGAGGAGTACCGGTGTGCCGTCGGAATGCTCAATTTTCTTTCAGTGCAGACCAGACCGGACATAGCCTATGCGGTCAGTTATCTTTCACGTTTCAATTCCCGCCACAACCAAACGCATTGGGCAGCAGTCAAACATCTACTACGCTACGTGCGGCGAACGTCATCTTTCGACCTAATGTTTGGGACGAGCAAGGCTAAGAACTTACCAGTTGAGGGATATGCTGATGCGGATTACGCTGGGGACATTGACACGAGGAGGTCAACTACGGGTTTTGTGTATTTTGTGAAGGGATCTTTGGTATCATGGAAAAGTCGTCGACAGCATTGTGTAACTCTTTCAACTACTGAGGCAGAATATTTAGCTATAGGAGATTGTGCAAAGCATGGATTATGGTTATGCCGATTACTCGAACATTTACATCAGCAGTCAAGTATCAGTGTTCCCATCAAACTTCCACTATCAAATGATAATCAAGGGGCGGTGTTTTTGTGCAATGAAGCTTCGGTCAATAATAAATCAAAACATATAGATATAAGACATCACTTTATAAGAGAATTGACGCGTGAAGGAAAAATTACGGTTTCACATGTTTCCACAAAGGAAATGCCTGCTGATGTGCTGACGAAGGCTGTAGGAGCTAACATTTTATCAAGTAGTTATGATCAGTTAGGTTTATCTCAAATCAAAAAGTAGTGAGCAGGGGGGGCTGTTGGAACCAAGTTCTGTTATAAGATTCATTGTGTTGCGTAGGATGAATTACAATTACATATTAAAATAAACTTGTACAATGTCTGATACTCAATACATTTTGTTTCTAAACCTAACCTTGTTTTGTATTGGCAGATCTAGTATATCAAACTTGTCTCTCGAGAAAACTTCTTACTTCTTCTTCATCAATCTTAGAAGTTTTCTCACACAACAAACATCATCTCCAAATAACCTCTCCGGACCATCACTGTCCCTCCTAGTTTATCTGACTGATATTTGTTGTTGTTTGATCTTGATCAGGTATGCTGTGTTCTAATAATTGTTTTCATTTCCAGTTTCATTTATGTGTTTGTTTAGATAAAAAGAAATATTATCAATCTTAGAAGTTTTCTCACACAACAAACATCATCTCCAAATAACCTCTCCGGACCATCACTGTCCCTCCTAGTTTATCTGACTGATATTTGTTGTTGTTTGATCTTGATCAGGGATCTGAGATCCCAATATGCAGTTGCAATGTATGTAATGGACGTTTTTGGTCCTACTTTTATTTTGCTTCAAGCCTTGTTCATTTACAAACAAAACGGGTATATTGAAGTAGCAACATTTGAGCCAATACAGGCTACTTCTCAGGCCATGATTTTCTTTTTAGCGGTAAGTCCCTCGCTCAAGCCTCGGGCCTTTGGCGAGGGACTTTGATAAGTTTGTAACAAGCCCGTAGTAAAAATCGAATGGTTTCAAATGAAGGAAATATAGACATCAAACACTGAATTACTTTGTTTGATCCTTCTCTTACTTGAATTTCTTTCACACCAATTTTAAAGCCTCGGGCCTTTGGCGAGGGACTTTGATAAGTTTGGCTTGTTAGAGCATCCCCAACGCGCCGCCGGAAACGTAACCTTTACATAGGGTTTACCTAGCATTTCTGACAGAAACGTAATGTCAAAATTACGTTTGCAAAGATTTTCCGAAAAACAGCCTCCAGCGCGAGTAAAAAGTCGCACAGTTGGCCATGGGTGCGATTTCGTTTATTCCGCCAGCTGGAATACGTACGGTTTGTTCCAATTGTTTCTAGCTGAGAGCATCCCCCTCGGAAAACGTGATTTCTCACAATTTGGACACGTTGAGACCACGAAACTCGCCTCTTTCGTTCCTTCGTGTCCTATCTCAAAGCTTGAAGCACACATTACCACGACCTCGATCAGATCAAGCGGCCAATCCATGCGATTGATCTGATCGTGTCCTATCCTTAGACAGGGGTAGAAAACTGAATCTCTTATTCAGCTTGCGCGGTGCTGCCTACTGAAGCTGAAGCTGAAATACAGGTGTCCAAGTGTCATTTGTGACACCTGTACCAGGTTTCCAGTTCCCGGCGCGTTGGGGATGCTCTTAGGGCTTGTTTGAAAATCGCGACTCAAGTTAGATTTTAAGCCTGTTTTCTACAGCGGCCCAACGCTCAGAACTTGAACTTTATCAGCTATCCTAATTAGATACATCCTCATTCCTCACCCGGTGTTGTTTTCTCTTGGGGTAGCGGGCTAGGAGGGGTGCATCGGAAACCGACCGAGACGAGGCAGAAAAGTGGAAAGAAGTGCAAAATGCAGAGTTGTGCCCCTGTTTGTGCCACTTCAGTATCTAGTCGTGAAAATCGCAATAGTAAGCAGTCGCGTTTCAGGATACCACAGCGGATTGCTTTATCAGTGTTTATGATATCGCAGGATCAATGCCTGCACATACCCTTTTGGTAACACGGCCGGACCCACTCATACGCATGAATCGACACCAGCTCTTCATCCGGAATTTCATGCGTGATGAGGTCACCGACTGGAATGTGTGTTATGCAGTTGTGTTTCAGCATACCGCAGCGGATTGATTCATCGGATTCGGTGGTATGACCAATGTGCTCGCAGGACCAGTTCCTGCGTTTGCATACTATTCTAGAGACTTGAGCCGGACCGCCGAAACCCACCCATGACAGGAATAGAACGGCGGCTCGCAAGCTCGGGCGTGAAGAGGTCACCGCCTGGTATGTACTTGAAGGAACAGGCTGGATGACGTAGCAGCAGTAGCATCGGCTTCATCGATAAAGCAATTTTGAAATCGAGAACATCGCACTGGATCCACAACAATCAAAGAGCTTAACAACCACATTTTTCTGAGGGTGTGAGAATGCCTTCAGCGTTGCAATTTAGTCCGCTAGTATCGAAATGATTATGGTAGGCCTTCAGCCATACAGATACATCAGAATTCGCGTATCTGGGTTCGATCAAGTCTATGAAGATTTGAGAAATTTGTAAAATCTCTTGTAGTTTAGAAGAGGCTGGACCAGTAAGCATCAGAATGGCGAGGATTGTGAAGTGAAGGAAGTGAAGGGATCAAAAGGAGTTACGGTCAATCTGATCATGACGTCATATCAAAAACCAGTTGCTTTCCCTGTACTTTTTGTGATCGAGCCCCTGCTCCGACTCAGCACTCAACACTCAACAATATCGACAGAGCCTGATCTGCCGCCTGATCTAGCGCATTTCTTTTGCTTTTGGATGGGCTTACATTCGACAGTTTGATTTCTTTTTGGTTTCGTGCTAAGAGAACGCGAGATAAGCAACGATAGTCAACTTAACTAACATGGTTAACATTAAAATAAAACACTCGAAGATGGCTCATGCCTATTCAAATCACCTAATAATTGATGTAGGCAAGTAAGATACCATTCAAACTTTCCGTCTATAGCCAAGGAAGATGGCAAGGTAAGTGTGAATCGCTCGATCTGAGGTTTTTCGCCCGAAGTAATGATAGCCATCTATCCTTTGACTACATGCCTTCTGACTATCCCTATCCTTATCTCGCCTTCTCATAAGCTATCAGATAGAGTAATGAATTCATATAAAAGCAACCCAATTGATCGTTGGATTCCTCACTTTCCTCACTCAGTAAATCAGTTCTACACACTTTAAGTAACCACATCCACCAATCCTCTTCAACTTTGTCTTCATCAGTCTTAACTTCAACAACTTTTGATAAACTATTAAGCCATCAGTCCCAAACACTTACTTTGCATTTGACTTGAACTTCGACCCTAACACATCAAACAAACAATAAAGATTTTTCAGCTTGCTGGTTCTTGCAATAATCTATCTTAACAAATTCAGTCAAATTAAAACAACAATGCCAATCGGTCGACCCGCCACACCATTTCGTGAGTTTTAACTTCAAAGAACCTAAAAACAAACTGAAGTCGAAGTTGAGATTAACTTGTTTTTCAATTTCATTATTGACAGCTGATATGGATTCTGATCGTGATGATGATGAACCACAAAGTCAACCAAGCCATCCTCGACCTCCTTCAAACGGTAAGTGACATCAGATTCTCCTCGAAAGACAGTAAAGCACATCATCTAAAATAATCCATAATCGATCATGAATCACAGTTCGTAATTACCTCGATAACTCTGGAGTATTGATCACTGGAAGGATTAGAAGACCAAATCAAACATCAATGATACCGATCCCAAGCCCAACTGATTCAAGTTCAAGAAGACCTTCAAAAGACATCAAACCATTGACTCATCATCACCACCATAAACCTGAAGCTTTAGTCGCAGACTTAAGTTCAAGTAACGGCAAGAACCTCAAGAGACTTTCATTAATTCTAAAAGGCGATCCAAATGAAATCCTAAAACCATCCAAGAAATCTATCCATCCAAACACTTCAGTCAATTCTCATCGCAACAATCTAGATCATCCATCTACTTCAAGTTCTACTCCGGGACTTAGTTCTAGTTCTAGTTTGACTCCTACCTCTGGTTCTAGTTCTACTTCAAACGGTTTAGGTAAATTACAACAAGAACAACTTTTACATTTATCAAAACTAAAAGAAAAACAAAAAGAAAAGAAAAAAGATGAAGATTCTAATCGGAAACGTGCTCAAGAATTGAAAACTAAGATTTGTGAAGATACATTTAAAGATAACAGACTTTATACTCTTGATCGAATTAAAACTTTTGGTATTGGTTATGGTTAAACTCTTTGATGATTGTTTTTGTATTTCATTTGATTCTTTTTTTTGGTTCTTTAAAATCATTGTGACCGGTTTTCATGTCTTTTCATTTATCTTCTTTAACAAAAACTTAAATTAAGCTGGTTTGATTTTCTCATCTGTCTCTTTATTATTATTATGATCTACAATTACGAACTTTATGCAACATTTTATCATTCCTACTTTTTCCAAAAAAGAGAATCTTTTTCACTGACAGTGATACTGCAGAGTCTGAGTCCACTGCCCCCACCAAAACAACCTATTCTTGATGATTTCACAAGAGAGTATATCTGACGCGCCCTTTATGTGATAGTGCAATCGAAACAAGATTCCAAACAATCAAGGTGCGCTTTCTTGACATCACGAAATCTATCGTGTTCGATCTCTTGAGAAATATAAATTTTGAATTGACAAAACAAAAATTCACGACCTTGCATGTGCATATCTCTCCTAGTTGGAAACATTTATGTCAATTCAAATCTATTTGAGATGATTCGTTTGTTTTGCGAATAACAAGATGATATATCTTCTTTAATTTTGTTTATATTATTATATCCTACAGGATTAAAATGATTGAGATATTTGATTCAGTAAATCAGATGAATTACAATGTATGGTAGAATATTTTGAACCGATATCATTAATTCGCAGTATACAAAAAGACAAGCGAACAAGACTAATCAATTTATTCTTCATGAAGATGAGATATATGCGAGAAGTACAGGAAGAAATCCCCAATCAAAATGCAATAATCAACTTAACACACGATGCGAAATGTCATTGGAACCAGTTTCAAGTCCACCACATGGTGTGATTAACGCGATTGATCTTGTTCATCATGTGATTAATCTTGTCGTTGTATGCTTCAAGATCCGCTGCCCTATGTTCCTCAGTTTGTTCATGATGACTATTTCCTCCCACTGAACTTTGATCGTCATCTATATTCAGCCACATCCTACCTCTATCTGCCACTGCAACAAGGAAGAAACCCAACATTTTTTTGAAAAAGACTGAGCTTTGTGTCAAATTGAAAAGAACAGAGGGTGAATTCAAGCTTACAGATATCCGCGTACTGTTTGAAAAGCAACCAAATAGACATGTCAAATTCAAGTTTTTGGTTAGCTGGACTAAGACTCAAGACAAGGATCATGTAACTCACATAGGCTGGTGCTGCCATTCCAACAGATCTAGTAGCGGGTTGATATGAGGAGCAAACTTGAAAAAGATAAAGATTGAAATGAAAATCACAAATCACAATGTCAATATTGTGAATGGAGTTTAAATCCCACTTACCCGAGTTGACCAATTCCTGTAACTCATCAACACTAAAGTCTGATTCATCCTTCAAAACACAATATCTACATGGTTTGGAAGTTCCTAAAAGTCCAGCTTGACTTTGACAAAAGAAATCGAAAATGTGAGGGTCCCCGATTTCTTGATCTACTACAGTACCCGCTCGAGCATTTCCTGATCTGTCTTGGTCATGCTGCTGAGCTAAAAACCTGATTCGATGACTTTCAAAATCAAGATAGATATCAGAAAGCTATCGATTAAATCTACTAATTGGACGCTAGTTCATTTTACCTCTTGGCACACACTATAAAAGTTATCTACATCACAATTTACATCCTGATCAGGAATTTGTATGATCAAAGTACAAAATGGAGTCTGATAACTTACTTTACAATCATTGTTCTCGTCACCGATCCTTTTAAGTGCAGCTTTTTCGAAGAAGCAGTCGTTAGAACGAAAACCGAATTCAACCTCATATAAGTTTGCTTTGACGCACCTTTAGCTCCGACGTATTCTAAAAGAATGAGAACACGAAGAATTCATCGTTTAAATCAATCGTGATAGAATTCACCCTTACAGAATGTATATTGTAACTGACCTTGCAAAAGAACCTGACCAAATTCACCCTCGGAAACTCCATCTCTAAAAATAATTAATTTCTTGGGGAAGATATGAGTTGGAAATTCGGTTTTCCATCTTTTCAGAAGTTGATACAACATATCTTCAAACTTTTCAATTGGCTTTTCAAAACAAACCCAAACCATCAATTGGAGAATCATTTTTCAATACTTTAATTCGGTTTGTAATTTAATTTGCAATTAAATCTTATGAAGCGATGGAGAAACAAACCTCTTGAGACCTGGGCCTAGATTGTTCATTCGCGGGCTCTAAGAGTGGCTGGATACCTACAATACCACTATACCTACATAAATTTGAATCCATCGTGCCAACCATCCCTACTACGGAAGGTTTAAGGACTGATCCTAAGTTTTGGTGACTTAAATCGACACCTTCGGGAAATCCAAACTAACATCAATGAAAGGACAGGAAGCCCAATGCAGATAGAATCATCACTCACCCACGAGCATAGCAGGTCCTTTGGTTAATACACGGAGAGCTGGTACAACATGATTTGTACCTCCAATCTTAATGTTGCTATAAAATCTTAATTAGCTCTCCTTCATTCTTATGATCTCGAGTAAATGACTTACACCTTTAAAGCGAGACTAGAAATTTAAAAAAAAGCATCAGTCACCTATATGATGATAACGAAGATGGTTGCAATCTTTGCTTACTTGGTGAGGTATTGGTCCTGGGCCTTCTGTCTACATGATGGAAGAGAGATGAGCAACTCGAATAAGCATTCAAATACTTGATTGAGATCACTTACAAATGTTTAGCAACCATACACTGAGTCGTCACCCCCTTATCTGCAAGTTGCTGAGTGTAGATTCCTTCAAATTCAGCTAAGCTATCACAGATTGTGCGGAGGAATCATTTCAACTCACATCACCTTCATGTTTGATGATATGATAATATTGACTTTTATCATCTGTTACACATATGATAATTTGAGGATCTGATCCGAAGATATGGCGAGCTTGCTTTCCAGTCTGATGAAACGCTGCTCGGATATGATTCGAACTCGTTCCTTGAAGTCTGACAAATGGTGGTTTCTTTTCTGGACAATTCAACCCTAAAAGAAAACATTCAAAGTCAGTACCTTGGAACAAAAAGTTTTTATGATGATTTGGAATATGGAATTCGTTCTCTTCATAAACTCATGAACAAAGATTCGATTTACCTATGTCATTCTGCTTTCTGACCAACGCAGGAAAAAAATGATCTAGTTCTCTGTCATTCACTCTTGGTGTACAAACCATCACACCCCTGGAATTATCCCATGAAAAGCATAGAAGCATGTATCTAATTTAGGACCAGAATCTGATCGTAATCTCCAAAGGGTTCAAGAGTAATCAACTGACCAAGATGATAATTCTCCTGGTTGAAAAAGTTTCAGGGGTGGTCTTGCAATGTTCCATTGTCCGTCTTTTGCCATAGCAGATCCACGTCTACACAAGGTCCAAAGGAAGAGCGCCCAATAAGATCTGGGAAAAAACCGAAATGAAGCTCTTGATCACTTACTCTCCGTACTTCAAATGTGTAGGTTGAAGAACTCTACAAGGAGCCCTCAAAAATTCCTCGGAAATTCTTAATCCGTACGCATCTGACCTACATCAATATAGAAAAGTCAGTTACATGGTTCAAGTTGGAGGTGATGAACAATAGCTGACAGATCTCTTGCCTCCTCCGTCATCATGCTACGATAGCCCTTCTTGATGTCCATGAACCTCTGGTGCGGCCTTCAAAAATGATTGTTTCCAACTTAGTAAGTAGAAGAATATTCAATTTTTGATATCATCATGTCCAAACCGCGTAGACTGACTTTGAAGTTTGAAAAGTTAGAGCTCTCTGTTGTTGATCGGATTGCAGTGTCAACTTATATTGTTGATTCTAGATGAAAACATAATCATCATAGTCAATCGCCTTGAGATATTTCATGAATTGTTTCTCGAGTTTTAAAAACAGAGAATTCACAGGCAGAACTTCACATAATTCCATCGGATATAGCTAATCAATAAAGTCTATTTCAGTAAATCACATCTCAGAAAGCATGTAATCAAAAAATCGACTCACCGCTTTTTTCTTGGCACTTGTTTGGACAGTTGGGAAATGTGGACCTCTAAGTTGCATACCATGGTGCTTCTCAAAAAAGCTCTACCATTGAAGGAGAAAAATAAGTCATGAAAAGGATCAACCAAATGATCAAAAGAGTAAAAAGTGGGACTCACTTGAACAGTGTGTTCCCCCTCTTCAGTCTGAAATCTTTCATCTGCACTACTTGACCCAAAATCCTTGAAGATATTTGAGCAAGCTGGTTAGCTGCATAATCTTGTGCATTCCAATATGGAAACTTACATAAATTAACCTTATGATCCCTGGATCATTAGGACTGCGTTTGATACTGATTTTTATTTTCCTTAGTACTCGACGTAAAATCATCTTTTTATCATCACGTAGATTTGAAAGGTCCCTAGGATGACACTCAAGTATACTAGCTGATAATTCCACCAAACTTCCTGGCACAACAAAAGTTGCGCAAGTGGTATCGACCGAAAACAATATATTGTTGAAGGCATCATCATTGTTACCTACCCGTAGATTGGCAATAAAGCCTCCTAAAGAATGAAAGATCACATCTCAATCAGAATGGTCAAAGTATCTTCATAAGACTTTCTTGTTATTTTATTTTGACTGACTTTTCAAGACAGCTCCGCCGGAGATATAGAGTTCTGGAGCTCCAAACGGGAAAACAGCTCTCGAAGTTGAAAAACTTTGATTTTCGTCCGAGTTGATTGGATATTTGATTGCAATATTATGAGCTTGATAGATTTGTTTAGCTTTGATTAAAAGTAAAAGTTTCTCCTCTGTTGGTTTGGTTGAAAAACCAGGATGTTGAGCACCAGCGAGTAAAGGCCGAAGCTCCGCTTTTTTGATCGGATTGGCTTGGATCGGTGTTAACTGTGATTTTGTGTAGTAAGTTTTCAATATTACCTTTTATCAAAAATGTTAAAATCTTTACTTACATTGTATCGGAATACGTTATCCCTCTCGTTGGGCTTAGAAGCGTTTACCTAGGTATATGACAAAGAAAATAAAAAGATTAGATTGATCGTCCAAGCTCTCTCTTCCAATCCTAATAGATTAATGTCAGAAATGCGAACTTCTCCAGTAAGTAAATTTTTGGGTATTTCGGCGTGACTGAAGGCTAGTTTATCACCATCAAAGACAGCGTAGATAGGTGGAGATTTTGCGTTCAAGATTCCAGCGATCTTCTTGAATACTTGCTTCCGTAGTACCACTGGTGGTGACCAGTCTTTGAAATCAGTGATATGTACCTTTCAATCAAGAACGTGAGGTCAAAAGAATATCAGCAACTTATTGATCACTTCCAAGAAATTAGCCAAAAGTACCGAATACTGAAAGATCGATTGCGTCGGAAAATCGGGCGAAATTTCGGCTCTGAAAACGTTACAAAACACGCTTGTATGTGCTGCCAGAGCCACACTGAATTCAAAAGCAAGAGATGAAAAAGAATCACTATTCAAGTATTTATGTGTAAGGTGTAATCTTCAAGGTCTACATAGTGTCTCTACACACCTTCCAAATCCAGGTCGAGACATAGGAACGTCTACGGACATCTTAAAATAGAATCCTATGGAGATGTTTTAGCGGAAAATCAATCAGAAGAAGATCTTTTGGGATTCAATTTTTTGGGCGTAAAACTAGGGATTCAGAGGACAATCTGGCGAGACTACTTGGACTGTTTGATCAGAGATTGATTGGATTTTATAGGCCTCTCAGAACTGAGCGTTCGTTCTACTCCTGTTTGGTCAGAGATTGGATCATCAGTTTGATCCAACGCGTCCACGGCATGAAAGGATATTGGTTGATTGCGCTAGTCACGCTTATGGTGAAGAAATCTACATACTCTTGTTATTACAAAGGCTTCATGAACCCTTCAAGTACCATTGTCGTCAAGACTCTCTCTCCGTATGATTATGTTCTCATATATATCTTCAGGTTTCAGCTGAACAAATCATAGAATATAGCTTTTGTATCTGCTTTTGTATCTATTACGTAGGTTTCGAATCGAATCGCAGAAAGTTGATAAAGATAGTCACGATTTGATAATAAGAAATAGAGGGTAGAACTTATCCGTGAGCAAAGGCCCTCGGCTCTTCAATAGGTCCCGACTGATTTATGTAAATCGTGACGATTGTTGACCATCCCAAACGAATCAGCTTGTGATATTTTGTCGTGTTTTGTTTTTTCGATCGTTAAGTTAAGAGTTGGTAAACAGATTCCCAATTTCGAGGTTTCTTTGTTATCTTTACGTACATGATACATATATAACACCGATGAAGCAAAGCAAGTTGACCGGCTTAAAGTCAACTATATCAAGGAGCGCATTCAATCTACCTAAACACCTGCCTATCCCAGCTCTGTTCACATGATAATGCTCGTCGACAATGAAAAAGCATGGACCTGCGGGACTTCATGTCGGCAGAAAACCAGTGCATTCGAAGGCCGAGACTCGACTGAGCTTTGTCCATGAAGGGTTCAGGGTCCCCAACAAAATTAACAAGGTGATATAACAGTCTTGAACAGTCATAGAATTAGAAAGCTACAGAATTTTACTTACTTTTTTTCCAATACCTGGTTGTTTCTTGACCTTGCTGTTCGATTGATTGTAGTTCTTGTGATCCAGGATAGGATTACTCGATTCAATTTCTACCATTCACATGTTAACTTCCATGATATACTTACGATCAAGAGTGAGAAATTCTTGAATCAACAAATGGTAAACAGAAAGATGAGTGGTGTTTGAAAATCAAATGATGTCATAGTTGATCTCAGCATACATTATTGATCAACAGCCAATGCAAATGGAAAACATTAGCCAAAATATGTTTAAACAGCAGTGAGTTCAATTCATTTGACCATCAAAAACTCACCTTTAATTTCCACAATTCTCAATACTTTGAAAGCACAGGTTTCCATGTCCCAGAAATCAGAAGAATGTAAAATCCAGAACAAACAAACATGGAATCTTTTCTAGAAATCAAAGTGATTGAAAGTGTAGTGAATAAGATTTAATCCAACTCCAAACCCAACCACATGAGCCTACAAGATTTCCCATTCTATTCTGAAGGGTTTGAGGTAGTATTTGATTAGATATACCAATTTTGCAAGATAAAAGCAGAAACTTGTTACGAATGCCAAAATTGGAGACATCACCTGAGGCTTTTGTTCTAGGCTTTTGAACTCTGAAAGAGAAAATGCCACCAAATGTGCTTCAAGTTCTGGTCTTTCCTTCTTCTCAAGTGGGTTTGACAACAGCAGAAATCACACTGGTAACCATACGCACAGTGGAATACGATCAATGCACGATAAAGACAAATCAAAAGTGAATGAAGAAGGGATTGATGATATCATTTTCATTTTAATTCATTCAAAGTGACCTCTTCCCTTTGTTGAAGCAAGCCTTCTCTAGAGGGGCTTGCGACTGATTGTGAAGTTATGATACGGGCACAGCCGAGAGGGCTTTGTTGAGCTATATAACCTCTTCCCTGAATCCGAGAAAATGAAAAGAGTGAAACCGATCGGGTGATATACTCACAGCCATTCACTCAAAGAGAGCACTTGAAACTGTATTTTACTAAAGTATTTTGACTTTAACTTGATCCTCGTTGACAGTTGACCGCGCCACTGTAAGAATTTCAATCTTTGGTGAATCGATTTACATACAAGGAATTCCCTTGATGAATTTCGATTAATTTCCTTAATCACCCTTTCCCTTTTCCTTTACCGTTACCTTCCTCTCAAACCCTTAAAGCTTTTAAAAACCTTCTACCACTCACCAATCTAATCAAACTTTCAACTCGCATATCATCCATCAACTCACTCGATACCCAATCATCATCATCATCATCATCATCATCACCATCAATAACATTCAAACTTCAACTTCAACTTCACCTCTTTCAAGATGGCACGAGACAGACTTGCAGCTATGCGTGTTTAGTGCTTATTTCACTTCCCCTTCCCTTTACCTTACCATCATTCATACTTACTCCCTCCATGAATCATTTCAGGCAAATCAAGGTGTAAACTACGGCTCGGATCCTTCACCACCCTCTGTCAACACTACAAATGGCTATGGTCTTGTACAACCAGACAAAGAGGCAGGTTTCATGGAAAGCTATGAGTTACAAGAGGGCAAAACTCTGGATATGCCCGCCTTTATGAATGAAGTCTGTTCATCACTTGCTTTCTCTCCTCCATTCTTATCGGCTCGGTTCTGATCCTCAAATCTCTTTGAAATCAAAGGTCTCCTCTCTCAACGATGGAATCAGATCAGTCAACGATAATATCGATCGAATTCGAGATCTTCATTCACGTGCACTTTCAGAATTAGATGAACAACAGCATCATTCGATCACCAATCAACTCGCAACACTCACTACTGAGACATCCAGATTAACCAACAATATCAAGAATCGAATCAATTCACTCAAATCTTCTACTGATGGTTTACCACTTGGCGGTGATACCAACGTCCGACTTACTCAAGTTGGTGCACTGAAGAAACGTTTGATGGACACCATTACCAAGTTTGTTGATTTTCAAATCCTACGGACTACTCGTTTCATGTCTCGGGAGAAGAGATATTGAAGGATTTGATATTCCAACTCATTATGAATCCATTCAACCATCAGGTATCAATCAGTCGAACAAGAGTCGCGTCAGAAATACAAGCAACGAATGGAAAGGCAATACAAAATTGTAAAACCTGATGCAACACCCGAGGAGATTAAACAAGCTGTCGATAGTGATGATGGCGGACAAGTCTTCTCTCAAGCTGTAAGTCTTTCAACCACGAACTTCCCTTCTCAGACCTCTTTTCTGTTTTCGGCCTATACTGATGGTGTCTTTGTAGTTGATGACCTCGAATCGATACGGAGACGCGCGAGCGGCGTTCAATGAAGTTAAAGAACGCCACGAGGATGTGAAGAGGATCGAGCAAACTCTGACAGAGCTTATGCAGATGTTCAACGATGTTCGTTGGAATACCTTCTTATATCTCATAGCTTTGCCTGACTATCGTACTTCTCTCATCAGCTTGCGACAATGGTCGAAGAACAACACCATGTCATCGAGAACGTCGAGACAACCGCAGCCGATGTGAATAGGGATACTGAGCAGGCGTCAGTTTCAATCTCACATTCTACTCGAAGAGTCATATACATTTGAAACTCATATGGATCATTGTTGTATTTTATTTATTTCATATTCACAGCGGTCAGCACATTACAAAGGCCAAGCAATCAGCAGCAGCCGCTCGGAAAAAGCGTATTATTTGTTTCTGTGAGTGTTTCGCACAGATGTACCAACTTGAAGATGCTTACTGACTAGATAATCTTGTGATCTCAGGGCTCATTGTTCTAATACGTAAGTGTGATCTTTTTTTCCAGACCAATCACTTTATTCGTTTACTGACCTACTCTGTTGCTTTTCGATCATTAGTAATAATTGCCGGTGCAATTATCGCAGCCGTTGTTGTGACTCAGAATAATAAGAATAATAATAACAAATCTACTGCGTAATGAAGATGACATAGTTTTCTGCATTTACCACTCCATCTCTTACTTCCCCTACCCTCCCAAAGATCTGGACGTTTTTTTTATGTTTTTTTTTTCTTTCGTCCAATCTTGTGATGATAAATCTGTTTAACTTTTTTTTCATCATCTGTTTACCCCTCTGAGCTTTTCTTTCTATGATTTTTGATAGAAAAGTTATTCATCTTACTTTATATGACTTTTCTCTACTTAATTTAATGAAATACTTTTTTTTCCAACTTTTGGCACAAGACTTTTTCTTTTTCTTCACTTCTTTCTACAATTGGCTCGTCTTTTGTTTTTTAAATTTTTCGTGACTCTCATTTTTCTTGATTTGCTACTTTTTTTTTTGATTGATTGTTGATTTTGTTGTTTGAAGAGAACTATTATTAAAGAAAGAGAAGCTGGTATAAGAAGTTATTTAGGCCTATAACTTAATTATTCATTTGAGGTTTGGAAATTGATGGTTTTGATTTTGTTAACTTTGACTTCTTTTTTTTTGGAATTTATACTTTTCAAATTCAATTCTAAGGATATTTATGTCACCAGCTTTACAGTCAAGATAGATTAGCTTGGCTGATCAAGAATTTATCTTTTCATTCTTACAAGTATGCAGGAAAAATATATGCACAGCCTTCAAATTGGTCAGGTTATAGGTTAAACTGCCTGCTGCATTAGACTGCTATAGTCACTCACCCTTGCTGCATCACTGCATCCTTCACTCACCCATCCATCCATTTGATTCTTTCCCATTCAGTCTCTTCTATGATAGGATTTGTCATGTACATTGTGCAGCTCAAAGTTGTTGCACTGACCAAATTTCAATCTGGACAATCCATCAAATCAATTGAAAACAAACTCCTTACTGCAACATCAAAAAAATCCTGTTCAAAATGAAACACTTTATACATTCATCCTCAGGCCATTATATGCAATCCTGCAACCTATGAACAATGAGGCTGCTCAGTGCTTTGGTCTGATAAGGATGAAGATTTCATGCTTGAACTCATCAATACTTATCTAACCCTTTTCTTTGACAAAATTCAACAAGCCATGTTTGGATTGAAAAACCATTGTGAATAACTTCAAAGAACGCCTTTTGCTAGTTAGGGTGTGTTCACTTAAGCAATCTCTGGTGAGAAATCACATTCTGAAAAATTTAAAAGTGTCTGTTTGGTGGTGGATGTTTCATTTTTGAATTAAAATCTTTACAGAATTTGATTTCTGGTCAGGAATTCCTTAAGAGTGAATGTGCCCTGACTGTTCACAAAGCTTTGAAAGTTAATGCCTTTTCTTCTGGAAAAAAATGTACTGATTTATTAGGTCCTTCAGCTTTAATAAGAGGAGATTGGTTTACAATTTCAGATGTGTAAAACATCCATGTTTGGTCCAAAAAGACAAACAATCAAAAGATTTGAAATGGTTGAGGGAGAGGGTTCACTATAGTGATCTGCAAGAAGTGCTTTCTAGTTCTTTTGTATCTCACAGGCAACAAGAGGCAATTTGCCTGCGGGGAAACCAATTGTATCCAAAAATGTATTATTTTAGCATTATTTCTGTGTTTTGGTTCAGAAACTGCATTGAATGTGCAGCTACTAAACATATAAAAGGCATAAAAATACAAATTTGTGTCACACCAATATTTAATACAAAAGTATAAAACCTGTTAAATCCAATCAAAAGTGACAGGTCTCCCACAAGACATTGTTAAATTGTGTCCAAAACCAGGTTTAATCTAGTTTTGGGCTCTCTGGTGCATCACACAGACAAAGACTTCTGCTGTTTAATCCTTTAACGGCTGTAATCAGTATTCTTACAGGAGAACCATCTCTTGTTTCCTGTGTCTGCCCATTATCAAGAAGCCAAAAATGACAATATTGTTCAAGCTGCCTGTCATGCAACCATACCCAAACCAAAAATCAGTCTTAGTGTTGTCACTATAGGGTGATTAAGAAAATGTGTGAGGAAACAGGAGTTATCATAGTCTACTTACCACCATACAAACCACAGTTCAATCCAAATGAGCAAACATTAGGTTTTCAAGGATGCTCTTTGTCAAAATGGTAGGCTTTCTCAGGATGTTGATAGGTTGGTGTGCCTGAAGATTAATGAGTGATGTATGTACAATCAGTCTCATCATAAGCTTATACACAACTTGTTATTACAGACCTTGTGATGATGATGATTGTGATCCTACTAGCGTCTGTTAGGCTAGTAGAGTCAATAAAAAGGTTGTAGAAGGTCTGATAACTTCTACCAAAGTGGTGTAGATCAATATCTACAAGTATGATTGGGTAGAGAATTGGGTGTAAGAACTTTACTTGCAATAAACAAGTAAAGACTCCAGTTAGTTGACCCTTAAACAAATGCTTTACCCCAGGGATTTTGGGTTAATTATTGTCTTTACAATAATCAAAAATAAGAGCAACTGATGTGCAGTTATCAATCCTAATTTTATCCTCTTCTTATTCAAAGAGAGGTCAAAGGAGGTGGTGTAAAGGATTGCTTATAGCCCTCACTGCGGGGAAAGTTATCTTCTGAATAACAGGACGGGAAGCTCAAATGAATTGAGCTGAGGGAAGTTTTTCTAGAACCAGTGAATATTTATAATTCCTAGCTCCAAAAGGATGATAATCAAAACATCAGTTTAGATTACCTAAGGAGCCAGGAGTGTGCATGTCAATAGTTTGAATAAGTAAAGAAATGAGATTCAGTATAAGAATAATTCATATACTTGTAAGGTGATCTAGTTTGTAATGCTGTCAGGAGAAGCATTACAGGTGGTGTTAAAGTCTATTATAACACCCGGAACTTTACACTCTGACTAATAGAGATTTTGCCATAGATTTAGAGTTTCTTATCTCTGATGAATCCCAAATCTGATAGGAGCAATACTCCAGGACTACTTCCTTACAAGTAATTCCACCAAATGGATATTACCAGGGATACTGATTATGGAGTCTAATCAGAAACAAAGTTGAATGAGCACATAGAATAAGCAACAAGACACAAGGTTTTAGTTTCAAGGTTTGTAGAATCAGGCCTTTGAAGTTTGGTAATTGATAAGCAAAGTCTAAAGGTTCTAGGAAGATGAAGAAAAGCAAAGTTGTGTAGTTGTGGAATAAAAATGTGATGATGTGATTCTTCTAAAAATGGTTGGATCTTCAGGGTTTATATAGTCTGAACCTTGGAAATCTTTGGACTACAAGTGCACTCAAAACATGGCTCTAAGGCTAGGTTAATTACAGTAACACAGTCACCATTGGGTTATAAGTATATTTCACCTGTTATGTATGTGTTATGGCTGTGAAATATGTGTAGCTTTGGTTCACATCAACTTTGTGTATGTACACACTCTTTGATGTAAGTTTTGCACATGTTACATATGCTGAATCATATGTAACTTGACTCTTGAAACTGAGCCTTGAGTTGTAATTGCTATTTTTAAGGTATTTTGAGAAAAAGGTTTACAAAACCCACAAAATTGATCCAATTTTGGTGCCAAGGGCAGATTTGGAATCCTCACATCAATAGCAATCCAAAGTTGTATTGAACATATTGTTTGTAACAATCTTTACATTATAGAAAGTTCTCTTCACACAATGAAGTGTTTGATAAAACAGCTTTTTGGCCGGCCGGACATTACATGCTTTTAGACACTACCCACTATACAATTTCTTATTATCATATGTTGCCCATTGGTACTCTGGTTGCGTATTCAGGGCTGACAATGATGAGATGTTGTATCATTTTTGTCAGGAGGTGATCCTTTGCATTAAAGGCCTAGAAAAGCTAGAAAATGAAAAAAACTGAGTGCTTGGATTTTTTTACATCAACTGAAATTTTCTGCCAGGAGGAACATAGCACATTCTGACTTATGTACCTGATTGTTTCAGATTTTTTGGCCAATATCAAGCATGCCATATCAATTCCTAGGGGGGCTCATTTTTCACATGGGAAAAATACATTATTTTCACAGTGTATGTAAGTATTGAATGCTTGAAATTCAATTTTTCAAGATTTGAGGGCTTGTCCTCACCCAGCTTCAAGATGATATCAATCAGAAGTTGTTCAGTGATTAGATTCCCGCCATTTTCGAAACATTCCATTGGGGATGATGATACTTCCTTTCCAGCTCTCAGATTCCTGTTGATCTGATCAGTTTTGCTTTGAAATTTGTCCTTGAGGATTATCAAAGAGGCTACAAGCCAGTACAGAAGGTACACTGAATTTCAAAAGGCTTGAAATCAGAGGAATCAAAAAAAATCTAAGCTGGCCCGTGCGGGGCGCAGCACCAGCCAAAATTCAACTGGCCGGGCTGTCAACTAACCCGTCTTGTTTGAATATTTGCGGACTGCAACTTGTACTAACCTGCAAATCCTCAACAACCTTCATGATATTCACCACTATCCCATCTTACAACATTTCCAATTCCAGATGAGAAGAACCGTGATAGCCAAGGCTTGGTATGGCCTTCCCCTATTTGACCCCAGCAACAATCATGTTTCAATCCTTTCTTCAGAAACCTCATTCAGTCTTTCTCCCAACACCGTCAATCATTTCATATTATTCCTGTTTTCAGCGTCAAATTGTTCTGTTTTTCATTTTGATCACTTTCTAAAAGCGTCAAATCATTCCAAATTTCTTCCATACCTTAATCCCATTCTAAAAATGGCTCCAACTCCTGCTTGTACATCTATGTCTGCCAGTCAATCTCCTGGTTCCCAAACTTTGTCTAATAACCATAACAACCACGTGTCAGTCCCTTTAATGAGTGTTAGAACTGCAATAGGGCGGTTCAAGAAGGGCTTTTACAGCCTTTTTTTAACTTTTACATTTGGTTCGGGACCCTTAAATTTTAAGTGAAATTTTAAGTTTGTGAACCACCTTTAGAGGTGGTTCACGGTTTTGCAATCTCATAAAGTGTCTTGAAATTTATAAAGTATTTCAAACCAACAGGCACATCTTGAGCAAAAAAAATCACTTCCATTGTTTGTATTTTTTTCGTTCGTTCCTAGATTGTCCTCATTGTTTTTCCAAAAAAAAAACAAATTTTAAGGACTGGGGAGCCTTAAAATACGGGATCGGCACTCTGCGTGCAGGGTGTTTGCAATTTCCTTCTTGAACCGCCCTAATAGTGACTCATGATGAAGCTGTGTTTCCGTTTCAGAACCGATTCTTGTAGCGTGCAACCCAACCACACGGAAAATGTGGATGCCGCCAGGCAAGAGCGAGAACACTTACTGGAACCGCTCGATTTTGGCAATCTCTTGGGTCTCAATGTCAACACAAGCAATACCACATCTGGTATAGGCTCTCGGGAATCATCCGTGGTGTTTGACTTCCGCCAAGAGTCTCCGGAAAAAGAACCGGGTAAGTAATCTTTCAATGTTTCATTTTGGTCGTGAGCTGACTTCGATTATCTTTCTTCTAGATCCTTTGCCAAAGACCAAGAAAGAATCAGGTAAGTGATTGTCTAGGGTTCTTTTTTTAGGCTGTGCTGACACATCTTTCTACTGGCTTTGTCTGAAGCCATGTCACGGAAGCTTCATGATCTTACAGTTACTTTAGGCTTATATACCCCTGAGGCAACTACTGGACCCGTCAAGGCCAACCATAAACGGAAATGGGTGCTTCAAAAGTTTCCTGTGACAAAGCAACAATTCGACATCTTGAATAATTCCTTCTCCCAATTGAAAACATTCTTATGGGCCACTGCCGACAAGATCCGCAATGATACCGCAGGAGGTATGAGTGCTTTATTCCAAACTGCCAACACCAACAAACAACTTCCATTTGGTGTCTATGTTTTCAACCACTCAACGTATGGCAAAGGTAAATTGGGCAGAAACATAGTCACAGTCAATGAACATCTCAAAGCTTTCTTCAAAGTGGTTGGCGACAACCCAACTCAAGAATTGGGTATCGTTGTCTCAATGGAACATCCAGCAAAGGCTGCCCAAATTGTGGCTGGTGTAAGTTATTATCTTTGTTTTATTTATGTGCTATTTTGCTGACTTACATGGTTTGTTTTGTCCTTTTCCCTTTATATTTAGGAACGGTCTCTAGCCCATGCCGTTTTGGAAGCCTCCCATACAGTTCACAAAGGTTGACTCACCCCTGCAGACAAACTCACTCACTCGGACCCCGTCCCCAAACGCAAACTGGTCTTGAACAAGTTAGTTTGTCACCACGAGAAGAAAGGCAACAGTGCTGGCCAAGGTTATTGCATAGTCAACGTGGATGACAACAAATTGATTATGGACTTATCATTTGATCATATGATACAGTGGGCTAGGTTACTGGTAAGTTTTGTTTTTGTATTGTCTCATACCTTTGACTCTCATTCTGTCCTTTTCATTTTGTTAATCATTTTGGTTCATGTTTTATTTTGGGTCCAGGCCTTGGGCACAACCGGAGTCACTTTGGACAACCCCCCTAAAGATGTCCCTGGTTTCAAATGGCACAGCATCAAACACACCCTTGTTCAAACCACGCCTGTATTTTCTGCAAAGCGAGCCAAGACCGCCACCTCCACCCCTGAATCACCTCCGGCCACCTGGGGTTACGCCAAGATGCAGGGCATGCACATCGAGGTCGATATGCATGAAGCCCGACAGCTTGCTCATTTCTCCACCCTGGCCAGTTTCTTTGCCTTTGCTCAAGTGCCAGCCAACAAAGTCAAGACGGTTACTGAGATTCTTGAAGAAAACAACATAGAGAGTTTCTTTGCTTTTCTATTCCCTTAAGCTTTCAACACGCGCGACATGGAACACTGGAGTATTTGATTCGGAACCGGGCTCAGATTAATGGCAAGCGCTCGTTGCTACTACGTCCATCTCGTCAATTTGGAAGAACAAAGGCTCTGAACTGCTGCTGTGGTGGTTGTGTCCAACAGTGACAATGACTGTGAAGTTCAAGTAATGCCAAAGAAAAAAAAATTCTTTCATCATCTTCCTACTCAAAAAAATCAATACATGTCTAATCATCTATACCTTATTTGTTTTAGTCTTCCTTTTTTTTGTTTTAAAAAACCGTATTGTTCTCATCCACTTCCACTCAAATAAAGTTAGATACGTGTCTCATCAAGTATTTAAGAGATTTATACTTGTTTTAGTCTTATATCTTTATTTGTTTTACAAAAATTGTATTGCTCTCTTCCCCAAAAGCATTATAATCATTACTACAACTTACTACTTGTGCAGTTCTAGTTTTGGGAGTGTACCCCTTCCCGGTTTTTGTTTCCTTGGTAATTCAAAGCTTGGTTTTGTTGTCTTATTTTGAGCCACCTATGACCCAGTACCAATCACTTGGTAAAGTGATTGGTAACATGCCGATGACCCCAACATATGAGATTTTTGGGAGTTCATCCTTGACTCTCACGCAAAGAGTTTTAATAGGTCTGATCCTTTATAATGTCTGACAATCCAAAGTCTTCATGTTGAAAGACTTTGATGGCCTTCCAAATAGGAGACTCATGGAAGTCCATCCTTCTCGGTCACACAAACTGTTTTATAAGAATCGGACCTTGCATTTTTCTGATGATCCAAAGTCTTGATATCGAAACAGTTTGATTGGCTTGCTTCCTCTGCCGTGAGATTCTTTTGCGATGTAAAAGTTCACTTAACTTCAACTCAGACAAAATCAGAGTAATCAAACGTCTGATCTCAACTTGTGCTTGCCACTAAAAGTCCTATCAATTTGTAGGACTTTTTATGACCGGCTTCAAAAATCTGAACTCAACATACGTGAACAGCAAAGTTAAGACTCAACAAGGTTGTAATTACTTTGAGCACTGAACATTCTTCACAGCACAGAAAGCCCTTTTGAAAACACATTTGTTAGAAAAGTAATCAAGCTAAAACACTTTTTGAGTAAACACAAGTTGGACTAATTCATCAAAGGGATCACACAAAATTATGATAGTACAGAAAACTACATAAATCAAATTATGAGTAAGAAAACTTTGAGTGACTAAAACAAGGAATGACACACAAAGGTTTGAGAGAATATAAATCAAACTTGAGCTATATGAATTTTTGAGTAGGGACAATTTCACTAAGTGGGGTGATAGGGCCAAAACAAAGACCTATCCTACTCTTCCTCATCAAATCAAGCATTGTATTGCATCCAATAATGCCGAGTAATGTAGCCACTGTGTGCAATGAGTGGTTGCAGTAAGGATCGAGTCATGACCCAACCCGCTAGTAAAAGTAAGTATTCAGCCTTATTGTCTTCAAAATACCATTGCTGTTCACATTTAAAGTGGGCCTTCATACAATGAAAGCCAATTTTGATAGGATTCATATCAGGGGAATAAGCCGGTAGGTAGATGACTAGGATTCCGGCGTGTCGACAAAGCTCAAGGATTCGTCCACCGTGGTGAACTCGAGCGTTGTCCATGATCAACACTGAGTTACGAGCAGGATAAGGGTTCATAACAGGAAGCTATAAATCAGAAGGAGCAAAGAGAAGTCAGGAAACATTACCAAAACAACGCATAGACATGTGCAGGCAGCTTACCAAGTCATTTTTGAGGAAGAGCTCAACATCAATCCTGCGGACCGGGCCTTCAATGACAGTACCAGCTATCATTCCCTGCTTGCTGACAGCCGGCAGTAAAGTCCAATGTGAGCGCTTGGTTGGTCGCTTTTCACGCACGGTGTGTGATCCACGCTTAGCGTAACTACGTTTTCAAGATGTGTCGCGGCCCACTACCCCGCTTTCATCTGGAAGTCAAAACAGGGGTTAGTAATCACATTGTAGACAGAAAACCGAGCAAATCAAGGACACACCAATAAAGACAAAGCATTCCAGCAGTATTCCAGCCACCCAAAACATAAAATCTGTCCTTGCTTCCAGGGACTGATCCGGATGAACCCCTTGAGTGACCAAGAGAGACATTCCTAAACGGTTGTGAATTTCACGAGTTATAGTTGCACGAGACACGTCTAAACCAGTCAATTCCTTGAGTTCGGATTGCAACTCATCCAAATAGATTGAGGGGCGATCAGTCACGAGGTTGTAGAGGATGGCAAGATTCTCGTTAGACAAAGCATGTGGTCGGCCAATGGGGTCATAAGTTTCTGGATCCTTGATGACACGGTTGGTGAGAAGGAAAAGGTGTTTCCATTGATAAATCAAAACATCCGAAATCGAAGTTTGTAAGCGCAAGTTGATATTGGCAACAGAGACATCTCCACCGCCAACTGAGTAGCCAGGAGCTTGATTTGCTCCGAGTAAAGGACAAAACCCATATTGAGGGTAGAACAGATGGTAGGATAGGTTTGGAACCAGAAAGAGGAATTGGGATAGGAATCACTGAGCATTCCGTGATGAGAGGGAGAAACGGAAATGGTGGCAATAGGGTTCACCCCAACCAGAAAAAACCATCTAAAGGAAGTTAAAAAAACAGAAAAAACAATCTAAAGAAAGAAAAAAAAAGAAACACCAGAAAGACGATTGATCTTCTGCAGATTGTCAGTGGTGTGATGGGTTAGTTGACAGCCCGGCCAGTTGAATTTTGGCCGGTGCTGCGCCCCGCACGGGCCAGCTTAGGATTTTTTTGATTCCTCTGATTTCAAGCCTTTTGAAATTCTGTGTACTCTTCCGTGGTAATAGGGGGTTTCAAGTCAGGATATTTTTGTGATTTTTTTTTATGAAACAGACAAGTTTCTAAAATTTTACGGCATTTTTCTTCTGCTAATATGCGGTCAACAGCATCCGGGACACCTAAAAAGGTGTCCCCAATTTTTGAAATACGTGAAATTTTATGGTCGCAGACAACTTGTTTTACAAGCAGACACAAAAAGTTTACGTCACCCCCTGGGCCCAACCAGTTCACTAACCTGAGAGGTGTACTGCAGAATCAAGCTGTTCGGGGCCTGGGGTGAAGTAAACTTTTTGCGTCTGCTTGTACACGTCCCCATGCCTAGGAATTGTAATCATTGGGGTCAGGACAAACCCTAGCCCGGCTGCTGCACAACTTGAATGATTACGTAAATCACTTGGAGGGGACTGTACAGCAAAATACTGTGAATTTTTTGACTTGAAACCCCCTAATGTTGTTTAGAAGTTGATAGAGCAAACAGGGAGAAATGGCAAGATAGATCTGATCCCCAATGCATGTGATGTATGGTGGATTGGTTTTGTCAATCACTATGGCCAAGATGCCATAATGCTCTAGGAGTCTCTTCTTGATCACTCATGGCATGTTACCCATTGGTGTGAGGACACTCAGGAACAAGATTTTGAGGATTCATACTTAGCTACTCTACTGCCCATTTTTTGTGACTTTGCATTGAAAAATTTGTTTTTTTTGGGTAATGATTTTTGGCCCCTCCCAGTCCCAACTTGGGAGAACCCAAAAAACATGGCCACAGGTGGGTTAAGGCTTCAAAAGGGCTACAGAGGGGTTTGACTGTATCAGTCAATTGAGGTTAGGTTTAAGCAAGCTTCAACAAACGTCCAACGGCGACTTGGCAAGCAAGGGGTGATCGGTCAAGCTGTACCCGCTCAGCTGTCTCCACATGTCCCCACAGGCACCGATGCCACATCTCAGCACATGGACTCTCGAGTCTCAACTCATGATACGGTAAAATCATGATCCATCTCACAGCAAAATGGATGGATTTAGTTGCATTAGTGGATCCTTGCAGATCTACAAGCTGTGTAAGATAACACAGCTCGGTTCGTTATCAAATCAAAACAACTGTCCAGCCAAGTTGAAGTTGCCGATCAAGTTTTGTTAATAAGTGCCAAAAAGTTTAAAGAGCTGTACACATTTTTTTCCTTTTTCAGTTCACAAGTTCTTGTGGAGAAAGACATTGATCGACCGAAGCTTGTTTCACAGTTTGTGGTTCCAACTTCCAGGCGAGGTAACCGTAGAGCGCGAGGTCCACTTACAAGGGAATCTTACCGGATCATTTTCTTTCTGCGAAAGAAAGACGAGAACCTACGAGAACGTCGCGGGAGGTTTTCGCACATCGTTAAGCACGTCTGTCCGGAAATCAGTTCACTTGGGATCTTGTCTCCTCCAGGCTTCTCCCTTCTCCTTAAACTTAGCAAAGCTCACGTGTTAAGTCTATGCTGTCCCTCCTTCCTCGGTGTTTCCCTCGACTTCCTAGTGTTCGTCCAGGTATGTAATATTGAATTGGATACAATAAGCTTCAATGGAGGAATTGGTTGTAAAGCCCAAAGTGAGTGTGGAGAAGATATTTTACATAATTAATTCTACAAACTCTTTTGTGATAAATCTCGCTGGGAAGCATGAGGCGATGTGATTGATTGATTGATGAAGCTTAAACTGATTCACACAGCTTTGAAAGTTTTGCTTGTTCTCATGACAGACTTCGATAAACCAGTGTCATAAAAAGGTCCACCAAGGAAGAGAAGATCTATTTTCTAGTGTGATTCTACTTAAGAAGCAACTTCTATCCTTAGACTTGAACTCTTCTCTTCGGCTGTCTTACTTATTTCCCTTTAAATATCCCATTTATATCTATACTCATCTCACAAGCATTCACATCGATTGAGTGATTAAACTACATTGAATTGATACCTCGATTGTTAGTCTAGAAATCCAAGTGACAGTCTTTCTTATTCAAACCTCACGACATCAACTTGTAGTCTAAAAAAATGGCCCGCGAAAAGATTGCCACACTGCGCGTAAGTTAAGACAAGTCGGATCGTATGATTCTGAATAATATAGAATCTTACCTTCTCGGCAATCGTCTGATATCCGACTTTCGCTTTTTTTGATTTTGATTTGATTTCTATCAGGTATCACTTTCTGAATCTGCTCGGGTACAACTTTTGACTCAAACCAAGGAATTCGATCGTAATATGACTGATCCATCTCAACTTTCAACATCAAGAACTTCAATGTCTTCATCCTGTTCATCTTTGTCTTCTCGTACTTCAAACGTACCATTTCGAGAACTCGAACCATCCGTAACTATTGGACCGATGCCTATTGATAATTTCATGGATGAGGTTAGTCAACCAATCTCAAATGAATTCTTTAATCAACACCAAACATTAATTTTTTTTGTTGATTTCTCTCGGAATAAAAGATATCAGAAATAGCAGCCACATTAGAAAACCTAAATTCAAATCGTCATATCTTAGGAAAAGATACAGAAGAAAGTTTAAAGAGTGGAGAAAGATTAAAACGTTTACTTAGAAGAGAATCAGATCCGAATCTAAGTGTATCTAATTCCCAAGAAAGAGCATTAAGAACTGCTCAGATTCATGCATTGAGATGGCGTTTGGCAGATATCATACCTCAGTTAGTGATTGAACTCCATTAAATAATACATATCTTTCTAGAAATATAGTGTGGGATTATACTCATTTGTGGTTCTTTTTTTTCTGCGAAACTTAACGATATTGATATCGTTGTAGATTGGAACTTGATCATGAGAGTGCTTATAGCATGACTCGAGATAATCTGAAGACAACCTTGAAATTAGTCGTAGGAGAAGAACAATCTACAGAGTCCAGACTCGAAAGTCTCTTAAAACTCTCGCCCGATGGACTTGAATGTTTCCTAGCTAAAAGCGTGAGCTCAATGAAATCATATCCAGCCAAACCACATCGTTTAAACGAAAGAGACGCGAATATACTGATACTGTTTATGTAAATCGTCAATCTTGGAGATTAGGTACGAGAGTCTAGAGATTATCCAACATCAAGAGAAGCGGCAATAGAAGCAGTAGAATTGTTAAGAGAGTGTCATAGGATAGAAGTCAGTTCAAAAGCACTTGCTCAGCTATCAGAAGATGTAAGTCTTATAAGTAGCTTTCTTACCTAGATCTTGAGTACATCACAGTACCCTGAAATCTGATTTTATGGAATTCGTTTTCAAATTAAGTTACGAAGTTTTGATCTTCAAAAAACAGGAGAACTAGGAGAAAAACATAAAATTGAAAAAAATATCGAAGTTGGAAAAACGGATCAGTCAGTTGAAAAATTTCTAACACGCTTTACGTGATCAATTCTTAAAACTTTCTAGTGCTGAACATCACTAAAAAAACCCATTGGTTTTGTTTTTATTTTTTTATAGATCAAAGATTGAAAGGTATTCTACTACTAGGTACGAGTGGATCAGAAGGCATATCGCGTATTTTTATATAGGTGTGTTACTTAACTAAATCTTCCAGTACACGCCTATGATTCCTTCCTAGCATTGTCTCGAAGACCTTTTAACTGACATCATGCTCTGAATACTCTTTTTCTAGGTCTAGTGGTATTACTAGGTAAGCAACTGCATCAATGCTTTTCATCATAAAGTATCTGACACTAACACTTTTTTCATTGATTTTCTTTTCAGCTGGAGCCGTCATTTCTGCTATCTTAATTGCACTAGCAATAACCAATCATGAAAAGACCAAATAAAGTTCCCGCAACAAAACTTAAAGCTATCATACCCTAGTATCAATTTGTATATGATTAAAACTATTAAAAGTTCTGAGAAAAGTTAAAAATGTTCATTGTGGTTTTTTTCTTCATTATTGATTTGAGGTTTTTTTTCTTTCGAGAGATTTGTTGTTTGTATTGTATTATTATTATTTTTATTAGATTGTTTGTTTCGTTTGATCAGATGGATATTTTTGTTGTCTTCATAAAAATATAATCTTATTGATTTATGAATTTCAAGTCATGGGGGTACTACTACCACACTACAGGAAATGCCAGTAAGTTTTATCGATCTCATGGATCAAAAAATGCTAGGATGTAGTAACATAAACTCATTCTACAACATATATGTTTGAGAAGCTTGACACCAAAAAGATTAGACAACAATTCAATTTCTCCTGAGCTTTTAAGTTGAAGAGATATATATTATCACTTCTACCACCCATTCCATTCTTTAGCCAGACTTTCTCAAAATAATATGAACCAATAAAAATTTGTGACAAACTCAAGATCTTCTCCGCAGCTTCGCATCAACACTAGTGAAAAAAGGTGCCCACATTCCACGCAGCTTGTACATGCAGATGAAAGTCAGTCCATAGAGATGTATGAAGAAGAATTCATTGATTCCTCAAAGGCGTCCTTCAATGATATGAATGAGATTCGATATACTTCACGAAGAAACAAAGACGAAATTGAACCAATGAGGTATGTATGTATGTACCACCGGCACCATCAAAACTTCAAAATCGGTTAATCAAATTAATCAAAAACCGCTCCAAATAGTCCAAACAAATGTGAAAAGAGAAAAAGGAAAGAAAAACCATAACAAAAAGGTTTCAAAAAAAGGAGTGAATTAATAATCATAAATTAAAAAAATTAAGGAAATCAAAACAGAAAAGCATCAAATGGGTTTCTCAAATCCGGCGATGATTAAGTCAAGATAGGTAAATCAGTACGTCTACTTAATCCAACTGATCTTTGACCGTTTGTTTCATACCTTAGAGCAAGATACTGGTTCTAATAAAAAAAGCAAAACCCCATACAAAAAAAGTAAGTTAATCAAAATGATTCAAGAATTGCCGGTCCAAAATCATGAAGTTCAGAAAAGAAAGAAAAAAGTGAAACACAAACCTTAATGAATGTATCACCTAAGACTACAAATCCTTCACTTCCAGATTGGATACCACTATAACAGATTCCACTTTGATCATCAGTTCTCGGCTCATTTAGAATAGATTGGTAAGCTAAATCTTCAGCTGGGATCACAAATTGAAGACTTCCAATTCCGAATTCAAAAAAGATATTAGGGGAAGCAGGAGTTGAAGTTGGGCTAGAACGAGCGTGTAGATGATGTTTACGATGATGTCTGCTATAGAACTGGTTGGAGGTATGAGATCTTTTTTTGAGATTAAGAGGTAGACTGTGGCCGTGTGGGGGAGAAACTGTCTTGACCGGTATAAGTGATTTCGAGTCAAGAGGGCCAGGGGATGTGTGATCTGATCGGTTATAAGTAGATTTTTTGTTGGACGGGTTGTGGGTTGAGCATGGTACCATCCAAATCCCATTGTCTGGATCAACAACGGAACCAGGGATTCTTTTATGAATTTCAGCAGCCGTAGTTTCGGAGACTAGTGTTAAGGTAGTCTTGAAATCATCAGAGATAAAGGATAAAAAATAAATCAGTTGATTCGGTCACCTCAGCTTGCGATCATAAAGTTGTGAATATTTTAACGGTAGGAAGAAACTTACACCAGTATCAAGGATAGCTCGAGGGGGATCATTTGGCGACATGACATTGGATCCATTGACATATATACCAGTCAGATCCACACCCCTACAAGCACACCAACGGCATCAGTACGCGTTATCAAATCCTTAGTGTAACCATTAAATTCCTCAAGATCTCACCAAAAGTTATGACTAGTAACATTTTTCCAAACTAAATCCTCACGAATCCATTTCTTACTAATCCCACCAAACTTAAACTCACCTAAAGCTGAACCCGAATCATATTCAAGTTCTTTAACTAAAGCGATTCCAATAATAGGTTGATCAAGAGTTTGACTATTGACCAAATTAGTAAAAACGCCTTTTGGATCATTGGTAGTAAAGACAGAAAGTGGATCAGGTCCTATACCCATCAATCCGTCTACTGGTAATTCAGCCCAATCAGAAGAAACCATGGTTGCTAAACCAAAGGTTTGATTGTAAGCTTTAATAGAATTACCAATGCTGACTGTATCCTTTACTAACTCTCCACTAACAGTTGAACCATCTCCAAAAGTTTGATCAAATTTGTTTTCTGATAAAGGTGTACTTGTAAAAGAAGTAGATTGGTCTGGTTTGAAAGTCGTATGGTTTGTAGTTGAACATGTTTTGCAAGCTTGATCGAATAGAAATAAATCGGATGATCCTGAATCGAGATTAAGACGAAACATTTGAGCTGGAGTTCCGACTGAAAGAATTGTTGACCACTGAGTTCAAATTCGAAAGACCATAACATTAGATTTATCTTCTATGAGCTCCTCATCTCATTCAATTTATTCTTTACTTACGGCTAGATCTCCATGAAAGCTTTCAGTCTTCACAGTTGCAGTACCCCAATTAGGATCCACCAAAACTCCAGAAGACCCCACAGACCGTAAAGTATCAAGCAAAAGCGATCCAGGTGAATGAAAAACATCCCCAGTCGTTTTCAAAACCGATGGTAAGATCAAACCAAGTCCACTTCCTAAACCTTGAAGAGCTCTTGTTTTCCATTTAAGATTTTTCGAACGAGTTGGAGTTGGTTTAATTAAAGTCTCTTTAGTTTTTTTAATTTCTAAAGGTAATAATGATTCAATAAGTGGATATAAATCTGATGATGATCGATTACTATTCAAAAATTCAAATAAACCATAACGTGCAATTGATCTGGCTATCTGTAATTTGGGACTAGATGTGATAGGCGCAAAAAGTGCTTCAGAAGTGAATGTCCTATATATATATATTTTTGAAATCAGTGCTAGTCAAAATATAATAGAAAGCTTCACTTTTCCTTAAGATTTTGAATCTTATGGTAACCTACTTCAGATAAAAAAAAATCAATAAATGACTCTAGACTTACTGGAGATCCATGATATGAGAAATGATGAAAGATATGATACTACGACACTAATAAGTAGTCCAAAGACGCGACCTGAATGAAAGACTTCAAAGTTCTTCGAGACCAAAACACGCAAAACACACACACACACAATTAAAGAATGAAGTCCTACTTGATGTTGAATTTGAAATCACAACCAAGTAAACCGTATAAATTAAAAATGGATAAACAATCAAGACACAAACCAAAGAAGAAAGATAAAGATGGGATTGAGATCATGTTGGATGTAAAGTTTGAAGGATAATAACATCAAACCAACGCGATGGTGAGTAAGTCGATTCAGATCTTGGAAGTTGGTTCTTAGTCATCTTGAGGGAAAAAATTAAGGAACACCAAGGGTTTGGGACGTGGGTTTGAAAGATCGTTTGTCAGTGTGATTGGACCTGGGACCTGAAGATATTGAGAAGGATGTTTTGCTCAGATCGAGAAAACTTGGTTGGTTTGTTGGTACTTTTGGAAAGTTGGAAATGAAATTAGGTGTGCTCGAGTTTGGAAAATCGTGCATATAAATGGGTAAAATTGTCTTTGTAAAAAATGCTGATGCCTGATCTGATACTATTACGCGGTAGAAAATCTTATCAAAGAATTTGGATGACCTTGATATTGACAACCTCAAAGAAGTTTCGTGTACAAAATATTTAGACACCTCAATGAAATCTTTTATGCTTCATTATGAGGGCTTGGTCTGGATGTGATGAAATTATATCCAATTCTTGTAAGAAATAAACAAGAAGACTGATCCACATGATAGATAATAAAGCTGAACATTGACCAAGAAGTCTATCAAGTTGTGAGAATTTACTGAAGACTTGCTGAGCAATCAAGAGTTTTTGAAGAAGAACTGATGGATGAGTGCTGCGCGGTCCAGAACGGCGGGTCTCGGGCCGGGTCTAGCTCGATCATCACGATTCACAAGTTGAGGAAGTGGATCAGCGCACTTCACTTTATCCAACTTTAAAGCTCAACTCAACTACAACCACATATACTCAACATATCAAAAGAAATCATATCAAAATGGTAGAAAGAACCAGACCACGACCAATTTCAGTTGATCGAGAAAAAGTTAGTCAACAATGATCGGTTCTTTCTTTCTCCAAAACCACTCGTTTTTACTAATCTTGGTTTTTTTTCATTAGACTTGTCCATTCTTACTAAGAGTGTTTGTTAAACCTGGATCACATCATGATATAGATCGAGATTTTCAACTTCCAGATAAACTACCTATACCCAATGAATCTCAACTTTATGCATGGTAAGTTTAAAACCCCTTCGATCATTATTCATCGTTTCTGTCATACCAAAGTTTCTTAATATTTGCTTTTTTACAAACACAGGAAAGATACCACCTTACGTGATATTTGTTTACAACTTTTAGAAACCAATCCGACCATTAAACTCAGTACGAATCCAAAGTTTTCAATCCGATTGATCTTTCTAGACACACCACGAGAGATCAATTCCACAAATTTCGCTCGATACAAGTCTCAAGAACTCGGTATAATCTTTTCAAGAGACCTTTCACGTGATCAAAGTTCAGGTTCGATTCCAGGTCCAAGCACTCGTACTTTACAAGAAGTTCAATTCATGGTTGGAGATTATCTAGACATAGCTCTCTTACCTACTCATCCCACACCTACCCCAAACTTTTCACCAACCGAAACACGTGGGTTTGGAATCCGAGGTGCTGCAGCTTCTGCCAATGCTCGTAATCCTCCTTCTACTTCTTCAGCTCTAGATGGTCCAAGATGGGGACGTCCAACTTCTTCCAACACATGGGGTGCTCCATCCTCTGGACCGGCTCGTTGGGGTAATCCAAGTGATCGTCCAAGAAGTTCGTTCGATTCGGTTCGTGGTCGGTCTTCTTTTAATGGGAATCTTGATCGTGAACGGTTTGAGAATCGTCACCATCATAATGGGAATAATAGAAGAAGACATAGTCGGAGTAGAAGTCCTAGTGTGTCTAGACGTGGTGGTGGTCGAGATTATCCTCGTCGAGGGGGTCGTTGAAAAGTATTACATTAGACGATTGTGTGCCGATCAAGAATTCAAAACCTACCTATAACAAAACATTGGATTCATTCTAAAGTATGATTCACTCCTTGACCGTATGACAAATCAAAACTCTACACTGGAATTTACTTTTACAAAGCACATTAAATATGTCTTGAGTTGATGTGACTTACTCAATAGCTATGATGAAAAGTACTCTAAATTGTTTCTGTTCAAGGAAACCCACGTGTAAATTGCTCAAATTCATGTGACTGCATATATCTAGATTCTCTCATCTTGTCAAGTACCATGAATGACCTAAGAAATTCCAACAAAAGGTTTGGTTAATTAGATTTGAACCTATATGTTGTATATAAAAGAGAAGTCAATTTTGTTAAAGATTTTCAAGAGTGAATGTGACTCAGTAGACTTTGAGAACTTTGAGTTGTTAGGTATATCTGGCTCAAATCCTGCTATATAGTGAATGCTTGAGAAGAGAAAAAGACATCGATGTAATGAACCAATCAATTCTAAAATGAGACAAAAAAATAAAAAGATCACCATCACCATTCTTGATCTATACCTTTATGGCTCTCATATAAAACTATGGTGATCACATTGAGATAGATTCATTCAAATATCTGATTCTTAATCTAACAAAAATCACAAAAAGTCATATATTCTTTTCTCTTCCACAAGTTTTGAAAAAAAACATTCAAGAAAAACCGTATTTCTAATCACAAAAAATGTATCTTAATTGAACAAGTTTCCAAAAGCAACCCATCAACTTTGATTCCAAAAAGACAAATGAATCATCATTCCAAAGACCTCTAGTACTTAATCCTTCAAAGTAAGTTCACAAAAAAAACTCAAAAATCTTTCATATGGAAAAAACACTTAACTTTCATTGATTCATTTTAATTATAATCAAATTCAAAGTTTGCGTCTCTTTCTTTCTTTCTTCAAGTTCACCCAATCTTTCAAACAAACAATATGTACATTCAATTTGTTATGTATATATATTTTCTTTTTTTTTCATCTCTGTTCTTCTCTCATCAACCAAAAAAGAAAAAAAAAAACCTTCATGAAGTCTATACCAATTAAAGATTTCTTTAAAAAAAAAAGGATTTCCCCATTCATTAATCTCTACCTTGTCTTTTTCTTAATGATCTTTGAGCTTTTCTACGTTTCTTATACCTACATGAAAAAAAAATCGTAAGAAAAAATCATCCAAAACTTTAAATCAATAAACCATCACGAAAAAAAACAACATGAAAAAAAATTAATGTTAAATAAACTTACTTGTGTACTTTCATTTTCCTTTTCCTTTTTCTTTGAACACTATCCATTCTAATAATCTCATTACATTCTTCTTCCTTATCAATTTGCTTTAACCCACCAAGTTGAGAAGATTGATCAAGTTGACTAATCGAGAATTTAACTTCAGCAAGACCATCTTGGTTTCTTTGATGATGTTTTCTCACCAAAAACTCTCCAAGTCTTTCAAACCTTTTCATCAAATCTTTATCAGACACCAAATCATGTTCAACTTTAGTTTTAGTTTTAGATTTTTGATTGAACTCTTCGATTAAGCTTTCACTGTATGAGATGATCCGATTGATTTGTTCTACATCAAGTTTTATCACCTTTTCTGAAGCTTTCGTATCAGTTTCAATCGTAAGTTTTAACCATCGATTCGACCGTTTATGATGCTTTGACACCTCATCACCTCTAACTGCTTTTATCTTTTCGATTTCTTCTTCTTTGCCAATAAGTTGATCATCAGATGAATTGAATTTCTTTTCGGCTGTTCTTAGTTGATGTCCGATCGTTTCCCATTCCACTACACTGGGCCATCGGATCAATGTTAAGCCTGAATGTAAGAATCGTGCTGCTTGGAGCATGAGTGAGTGTGGGTCTTGTGAGATTTCGGGTAATTTTCCACTCTCGACTCTTGAAGAACAGCTTTGAAGATCTTCTTCTAATACCACATTAAAGTCATTGGAATCGGTCGGAGTAGGAGTAGGATCGGTCATGGAAGTTCCATAAGGTGCAAGGAACCGAATATCTTGTAATCTACCTTCTTCAATCCTTTGTTCTTCTTCCGTAAGCTTTAAATCATCCAGTTTTTCAATACTCGAATGATCAACTTTATCCAAAAGGTTTACTGCAGGAACAGGTGGTGGAACAAAAGCAGAAGAAGTCGCAAGATAATGTTTAAGTTCACCTGACCAATCTGGATCTATTCCATCCGGTTCAGTAATCAAATAAGGAGCATAACCATCTACTGCACCCCAAAGATCGTCTTCGAATCCTTCATCTACTCCGTAATCAGTCAAATGATGTCCATGAGCGCTTTGAGGAGATTTAAAAGAAGGATCAGAAGGTGATCCAACAGTAATATGATCTCGATCCAGTTGATTGTTTGATGAAAGAATTATGTCTGATTCATCTGGATTTGAGTCGCTTAAACTTTCAAGTCTTGATTCTAAGCTAATCGACCTACGTTCAGAAACTGATAATTCGATCTCTAATAATGGTCTTTGTAAAGAAAACAATCGATCGAGTGATAAGACTTTAGGTTTTAAATGTGATAGATGATCAAATGGTAAAGGTACAAAAGGTAATAAAAGTTTCCTTTGATTTATCAATCTAGTATGATGATTTGTTGTTCTTGTAGAATTTGTAGAATTTGTATTTATATTTGATTTAGGATGATGACGATGATGACGACGACCATGACCAATGATGATGGTGGGTTTTTGATCTGGATTTTCTTCTGCTTTTGGTTTTTCATTTTTCGAAGTTGTTGTACTAGTACTACTTTGTGATTCGGTTGTAGTTCTTGTATTTGGTTTTCGATTTCTTCCACTTTCGAATGAATAAGTTCGATTGATGAGATGATGTGGTGTAGTGAGAGTTCGTTTGAATTGATTGATTGAATGTTTTGATGTTTGAAGTAAGATCATGGTTTGAATCGGATGATGATAGTTGATAAGAACTAAACCAAATCGAATAGAAATGAAAGCTGAGCAGACAGGTTGAGCGGCTGAGCCCGTTTTGTTTCTAAACTTCAGTCGGGTCGACTCGATCAAGCACGGTACTACTCGCTCTCATTCATACTCGTTTCAGATTTCATAACCAGCATTTCTCTCATCAACAGAACCTTGGAAATAAACAGCTTCATACTGTCTCCAAGGGCTACTTCAATAACACATGAACGTGATTTCTGAACAAATTCATCCAAATGAAATCCTCACATCCAATTCAAGAAAATCATTATTCAAAACCTCATACATACTGGTTTTACAAAAAAACAAAAAGTGATTAAACACAACCAAAAGACCAAAAACCCTTCATACATTTCATATTACAAAAAAAATTAACCAACTCAATGTGAAAAAAGAAAAGCAAGATCATCATCATTTTTTAGATTCCCAAACACTACCGTTTTCTGGATGAAGGTTTTCGATTTGAATAGATTGACGAATCAAAGTTTCTAAACAAGCTTTTCCAGCAAAGTTTTCAAGAAGTTCAGTACGTTCAGGTGAGATCTATCAAAAAAATATAATTGAATCAGATGAGATTGGTTTTGGATAATGAAAAAAAGGATGTAGAAAAAGTTAAATGACTAACAAATTCACCACCAACTCGACCTGCAAAGGTCATATGTGCAGCAGCAGCTCTAATGATTCCTCTACCTACTTCGAACCCTACAGATTCTTTTGCAGATTGATGAGTGGGTTGGAATTGACTAGGATCATGTGAAGCGATAGCCGCCAAATGAAACAAATGAGGAGTTTCCATCTATTTCGAAAAAAAGTAAAGTGTGAAATGAGAATCTGTTTAAAAAGGTTTGGAGAGAAAGACTGACTTCAAGTGTGACTAGTTTGGGATATTTAGAATGTAAGGTTTGGATTAAATCTTGGTTTTGGTCTAGGAAGTTCGGATCGAGTCTTCCTTGTGATGAATAAAAACTATCACCAGCTGCATGAAGTGTGTTTGATTCGATTGGACCGATTATATCTTTCGAAGACCTACTAAGTTCTTCTGTAAGCTATTTAGATATTCATAAAACCGAAAAACAAAAAGATGTTGGAATCAGTTATCAAGTTTATTATAAAGTAGGTCAGTTAAAAAGATCCCGCGATTTAAGGAAAAGAAAAATCGATTCACATCATCATGAAGTGATTTATCACAAGGAATAGGACAACTAATCAAATAAGGAGATCTTTTACTTTTATCTTCATCAACCCGATGAAAATAATCATAATTAGTATTGATGGCTAAAGCTTTTGAACAAACTACGATTCGACCCACTGGAATCTCAGGTACTAATGTACCACAAGATCCAAATCTATTATATATTTCAATCCAATCCAAATCAATTTAAATTAGACTTTTTTCTTTGAATTGAATTGTTGAGAAAGAATTATTGTTGGGTTTGGGTTTACCTTATGATAATTAAATCTCCCATAACTACTGCTCTAGTTTCCCTAACAAAGAAATCCATCATAGGATACCCCTACCAAACCAACCCAAACCCAAAAACACTCTTTCAAATCAGTCTCCTAAAATCATCCAACTCAAATCGATGATCTTGCAATAAAAATCGAAAATCATTAATAGTTTTTTAAAAACTTACCATTCCAATAGCCACAATCGAAACCGGAACCCCCTTGTACAATCCAGTAAAAGTCGTAAACCCTCTTTGACTAACAAACTCAAACGGATCTGAATCAAAATGTTTTGAAATCCTTTTAGCTCTAACATGATCACCTAAGAAAACCCCCCAATTCAAAACCAAAACCAAAACCAAAACCAGTCAATCAATTAATGAACATTTGCTAGTGATTTCAAAGCGAGAGTTTTTAACAAAAACTTACCAACTGTTAAGATCCGATTAGCTATTTCTCCTTTTTTGATGCCTAAATGATATACTCTTCCATCTGATGTATGAGGGAAATTTGAATCTGCTATGGTTTCTTTCATCTTTGATATCTTGAAAGCCTAGTTGGTTAAACAGATAATTGAGGAAGTTAAATTCGAAGGACAATGATCGATCTTCAGCCCGGGTATGAAAGCCGTACGGGACGGAGCTTGATTGATCGTCGGGTATTATGATGATGTCATCAAAATCAACCTGACCCATAACTGATTTAGAACAAGCAAGTGAGCACTTCAAGATTTCAAGTTTCAAGAAATTCAATTCTTCTATCTTATCTTGATTTTGGTTTTGTTAAAATTGGCACAAATTCCATACATACTTTGGATACATCAAAGATGGTCATGTTGGTTTGGATATTTCTGACCAGATGTGTCATGAAGATGCATATGATGTCATGAAGATGCATATGATGTCTGAATATCTTTTAGCTATATTTATATAATCTCAAGATGTGGAATTTGGAAAAGATCATATCCAGCCATGAGAAATGTGCAAATACTTCTTGGATACCGAAATTCTCAAGGCTATTAAGCTTGTGAAATACAATATTTCGGTATGACCATAACAGTATATACAAATAATTAAAATCCAAGGAGTGTTTTAGTCTTCTTATTTACAAACAGAACAAATCCTCAAAATCAAATCCTTCAAGTCTCAATGACCTCCAAACCTCAAATTTCATTGCAAGAAACCAATGATTTTCAATTACCTCATTCAAATCACTCAAATCACTAAACCAAAACATCTTGAAGTCTCAAAAACTTTTGAAAAAAAATCATTCAAACTAATCGATTCTCAAGCCTTCTTTGATCTTTCAATAAAATAAACTTTTCCAAAGTTTCTTCTAATGGAAGTGCTTGAGCTTTTCCTTTTTGTCCAACATCATCTGCACTTCTAACATTCACTGAACGACTTTCAACTTCTTCACTTCCTACCACTAAATAAACAAAAATACAAATAAGATTCCCATCAAAATCAGTCATAGTCATCATCAGGAATCAAGCTTAAAGAAACGAACCAATAATGAAATTATAAGAAGACACTTCTCCGTTTCGAATCTTTTTAGGTAATGTAGCATCTGTCATATCTGCATCTGCATACAACCCTGCATCCCAAAGTTTCTGTGCCACTTCTTGTGCATAAGCTTTATGAGTAGCAGCGACCGGAATAACGAGCACTTGACGTGGTGAGAGCCAAAATGGCCTACCCCGAAAAAACCAAAAAAACCAAAAAAAAAAAAACTTTAACCAGAGATCATCAAGGCTTGTGAATATCAACGTACCATTTCCCACCGAAATGTTCAGTCAAGATAGCTGTGAATCGTTCTACACTTCCCATAATCGCTCGATGAATCATCACCGGTCGTTTTCTTTCTTCGACTCCTGCTTCTGCACCTTGACCTCCTTGATCGGTTCGATACTGAAGTTTAAACCGTTCTGGAAGTTGGAAATCTAATTGGATCGTAGCACATTGATGTCTTCTTTTCAATGCGTCTGAGATGGTGATATCAATCTATAAATGAAAGAATCAGTTTGAGTGATATTGGAAAAAGCTTATGATTTTTGAAAGTTTACATACCTTTGGACCATAGAATGCTCCATCTCCTGGATCTACATCCCACTCTCCTGGTCCCACAAACTTATCAAGAGCGCTTGACAACCTCTGATGATATATGGAAGCTTCAGCAACATACATCATAGTCAAACGAGAGGACAACATACCTTCTCTGCCTCGTTCCAGACAGCCAGATCACCAATATAGTTATCCGGCCGTGTTGATAATTTCAGTTTATAGGTAAATCCCAGCATACCATATACGGTTTTAAGAAAGTCAAAGATCCCAGCAACTTCCGAGTCAATCTAAGAATCAAGAGGTAAATTAAGTTCAACACACCCAAGGACTGAACGTACAACGATTCATTTCAAAAGGTACTGACTTGATCAGTGGTACAGAAATGATGAGCATCATCTTGACAGAAACGTCGGACTCGTGTTAGTCCACTAAGCGCACCGCTCGCCTCATTCCGATGAACAACACCGAAATCAGCCATTCTTAGTGGTAATTCTCGATACGAACGATCTTTTGAACCAAAGATCAAACAATGTCCAGGACAATTCATCGGTTTAAGAGCAAATGTTTCTTTTTCGATTTCTAACTTGAACATGTTTTCGGAATCTGATAAGAAGATAATTAAAGAACAGGCTCAGCTGTGATTCAAACTATTGAGATAAGCAAAAAAATCAACCAACAGTTCTCCCAATGTCCAGACGTATTCCATAGTTTTGAGTTGTACATGTTGGGAGAAATGACTTCATCATATCCTCGTTTCCTATATTCAGACTAAGATGGATCATCAATACCTGATCATGTGAATCTCAAGGAAAATTTCACACCTTTAGGAATTCAACCAAGGTGTTGTAGATACGTGTCCCATGTGGTAACCAAAAACAACTTCCTGGACTCATTTCATGAAAGAAAAACAATTCTTGATCCTTCAAATGCAAAATCGAGTTGATGGTCAAGACTCTTATCTTCATTGGATTTCAAGAAGAATCCTAATTACCTTTCCTATCTTACGATGATCTCGTTTGGCAGCCTCCTCCAAGAACTTTTTGTATTCAGCCATAGCTTTTTTATCAGGGAAAGAGATCCCATAGATTCTTTGTAATGAATCATTAGCTGAATCACCCAAGAAGTAAGAAGCCGAATTCTATGATATCGATTAATAAGTTCAGCTTGGGTGCTTCAGTCTTGGCTGTGCAGGCAAATGAGGGTCTTACTTTGAGAATCGAAAATGATTTGATGTATCCTGTGTTTGGGATATGCGGACCCACACAGAGATCGATCATTGGACCACATCGATAGACCGTAGTGGATGTTCCGTCAGGAATCTTGGAGTTGATAATATGTGTCTTGTATTTGTTATACTAATGTTCAAACGCGGTCCTTGGTCAGCACAAAGAACTGATAAATGTAAAATGCTAAGAAGTTTTATCAACAGATCTCACGTACCGCAAACATTTCAAGTAGTGACTTTTTAGAGATCACTAATCGTTCAAATCGTTGTTTTTCTTTGATGGCTGATTCTGCCACTTTTTCAAGAGGATGATAATCGGCATTCTGAACTGAACTAGTGATTTCCAACCAAACATTCAACACATGAGTGAAATCCTTCAAGGTTTATAAGTTTTTAAAGATGAAATATGTACCTACCGATCACCACTAACACCCATACCCATTTCATAAAAGAATCCATCATCAGTAGGTGGACCGATACAAAGATGACATCCGTAATGTCTTTCTGCTGCTTCTCCCAGAACATGTGCAGAAGAATGCCAAAACACTCGTTTGCCTTCTTCGGACTCAAAATCAAGAAGTCGCATTGAACAGCTCTGTTCAAGAGGACGCAATAAATCCCATAAGATCGGTTTGGCTACGCCTTCAAGAGTGACCTAATCATCAAGACATTATGAAATCAGTTCGATGTAGGTTGTGGAGAGGTGATTCTGATTCGGGTTTGTTTCTTACTTCTGCAATTACGATTCTTTCGGCTAAGCTCTTGCTGAGACCACGTGCGATTTCCATAGGGGTAGTTTCCCAACTGATGCCTTCTTTAGGTTCACCTGTGGGAAGTTGAACAAGAATTTTTTCTCGAGGTTTGTTCTTTAATTCTCGATCATATTCTTCTTTTAATTGATCCCAAAGTTGTAATCGATGATCGATATAAGGTGGAGGTGGATCTAACTAAAGGAATGCAATGGAATATAAATTTCAGACTGGTTTGATGGTTCAAACATACATAGATTCAAATCATTTGATTTACCTCTAAGGCAGACATTGCTTCAGTGATACCACCATCTGGTTTAGGTTTCTTGACTTTTAGTTTTGCTGGTGGTTTAGATTGAGTAGAAACAGGTGAAGTTGGAGCTGGTGAAGGTGTTTCAGATGACATTGATGAAAGTGAATATGAATTGAATTTGATGATAGGTCGGTATTTGAAGTTAAGTTGTTGAGGATGAAGTTGAGAATGATGAATGAGATTTGATGATATTCTCAAGATTCTAATTTGCATTTGATCTCCGGGTCAAATTTATTTGTAAAACCATTCACTCATTTCACAGTTCTACACACTGTCAAAATTTACAACACGTATGTATATGTAGTCTCACCCTAGGATTTCAGTCAAAAACTATGGTTAGGTTTTGCACACCTCGCAACGGCAATGCATGCGCCCAAGAATGCGGGTGAGGTTGATCAGATGAGATTGATGAACTTCGATGGAAAGAAAGTAAAGGCTTTAGTTCCTCTTCCAATTCCGAAGGTCAATATCACTGGATATTCCCAACAAAGAAACACTCTTGCAAAAATTTCTTTCTCAGAACTTATACATAATCTCATGAGGTTTCCTAGATTTTTAATGCTGGATTAAACAAGCGCGAGTCTTTGAAAAGAAACCTTGAAAAAAAATTAGGCTCCTAAGAAATGCTTTCCTCTGAGTCTAGCTAGAATTTTTGTTCACACTTTATCAGGAATAATATCTTCCACCTACGAGTTATCATTATAAATCACCAAAGGATGTACACCCTGTAGATATCATCTTTATCCAACGAATTTGAGAAAGTTAATATTATTTTAAGTGGTACTCCAAGATGAGAAGATTTTCACCGTGGACAGAGCTTATAGTATAGAGCTTTAACCATTTTAGGATTGTCAAGTTCTTGCTGGTGTTCTTATGTTTTGGTTTCCCTTCTTCAGTTATTGAAGTTTTTATATTGCTTTGGATTTTTGAATCCAAGGACATGACATCCTACCACTGGTAAGTCATCAATTGGACATGATCAGACTAGACTGGGAACCACATTGACCATAGTTTTGAATTCATTTGTTTTTACCAGATCTAATCATACCTCATGTTAAGTCTAGAGGTCAAAGCTTTAGAGCCCAAGGTCAAATTGATATCTCATAATTTCTCGGGTTCCGCATAATGATGACATCACGGTCATCTTTGCCTCATAGACCAAAAGTTTTGAAAGTCAAAACCAAAAGAAAATCTATAGATTCAAATTAACCAAAACTGATCTATTTCTTTTAGATAGAGACACAGTCAAGATCAAGTCTCATAATAATTTAAACTTCAGATACCTAAACTTAAAGAATCTTGTACATCTAAGATTTCACAAAGATGGAAAAAACTGAAAAAAGAGATACGAGAATGAAGTGACTTGGTACATTTACTACTATGCATTTCATTACTACTACTTTATACAATTGACTTATACTCCAGCTACATTGCAAAAAAAAATCAAAAGAAAAAAAGTATACTGTTATCCTAGAAAGAGAGATGATAAAGAAGAAAGAAAATGATTAGACTACTAAAAGATCTTTTCGAGTGATTTGATGAGGATTAGAAGTAGATGTTTTAGTAGTCCCTTTGGCACGTTCTTCTCTTCGATCATAATCACTTTGTCTAGCAAGTCGAGGTGGAGGGAATAAGATATATTGAGGAGTTGATGAAGAGAGTGAATCATTACAAGCTCTCCAAAACGAAACATCACTCCACCCCACGATTCTTCCATTCCCAAGTCTTGAACCCTTTTCAGGTGAAGAAATGTCTGTCGTCGAAGAAGGTCTAAGCCAAGGTCCAGCAGGATGTGGCCATTGGTATCGACTTCTGGGTGTGTTGTTATTTGGAAGGATCGGGACAGTTAATTGATCTTGGAGTTGATCAATTCGGGATTCGGTAATCGCAAAGAGACCAACCGGGAATGGTGATTGGGTATAATAGCTATCCTCATCGTCTGGGAGTGTGAGGATGATGCAAGGGATAGCAAAGGTATATGAGACATGGATCGTCCTTGTCAATGTCTCACGCAACGAGTTACGTCTTCGAGCGACAGTAAGTTGTGGTTTGAGAGGCATGAAGAGAACCTCGTCCGATCCGAAAGAGTTGATGGATTGTGAAGGAGAATCACTGGTGGCTGATGAGGATGGTGATAAGCCAGGTGAGTTGCCTTCACAGTTCGAATTGGTTTCTGTCAAAGTCGATAATGGTCGTTCACGACTAGTGAAAGGAGAGTATTTTCGAAGACACTCTGAAAGCAAAACACTTGCACTTTCCCGACTTGTGGTGGAGCCTTCTTCTGGTACAGTGGTGGGTTTGGGTGCCTTTGCTGGTTTCTTGTTAGATCCTTTACGTTTGTATGAAAGCTTTCGTTTTAGCATTTCACAGGCGGTAAAGTATGACCGACAAGGAACTGGGACCACTTCGCAAACGTCCGAGGAGTTTTCTGTAAGGGTGAATTGGCTCATTTGGACTTGAGAAAAAGATAGCAGGTTAGCGATCATCATGGCGAGACACGATATGATTGATAGACATACCGATTAAGACGTAGGGTTCTGGGTCTTGACTTTGATGGCGGAAAAGATTCTTGATAAACTGACTATGACAGAAACGACGACCGAGTAAAGTTTTGGGCATTATGGAAGGGTGAAGAAATACGCTCGTCAATATGGAGCGACGGATATTGTCACTCGAATGAAGAAGATGTACAATTGATTTTTGTTTTCAGTGGTAGAAGGATCAGGAATTAGGTTTTCACTGTGAACTCGTAGCCTTTGGAGTGGTTGTAGACCTTGGACGAGATAATTGTTGGTGGAACAAAGAATAGTCCACAAGGTATTGTGATGCTATTTTAGAAGGAATGATGAGATTGTGAGCTGTTTTGGGTTGGAAGAGCAAGTTCATAGAGAACGAAGATGTGGGATGACGAACATGAAAAAATAAAGCTTTTCGGGGTCAAGAACGTTTGGGTTGTGAGACAACTTGATTTTAATCTTAAGAGCCTTGAGGGGTTGGTTTGAGTTTCGAGGTGACGTCAAGCGATAAAGTTTGTGTAAGATAGCACAAGTTGAGAAGTTTGAAAGGAAGACCCTTGGTTATATAGCGAGAAGCTTTAGAACCAAAAATCAGGGGTTTTTTAGGACCAAAATAATCGACTGAGCAATGACAGTGGAATCAACATCCAACAGGTTCAGACACAGGGTTGAAGTTAAGAATGTAAAATATCATGAATTAAACAGAGACATGTAGGAAAATTCTTGAAGAGAAGGGTCAGAACTTGTTTTACTGCTGATGACGAAAACGTGAGCTCACACACCGGCTGGCGATGTCCATACCTTCATAGGCTCGCAACCAGAGATTCTGTATGCGCAAGTCTGATGCGAGCTTGGTCCCTGTTGTAACTTTGTTCTATCCCTAGCTTCACACCAACCGATTTCCTCAAGAACTGGTGCACTGTGTGTCCTGATTTCGCCGTAGCAGTGGTTCATGGAATGTAATTATCGTCGGTCAACGCCTGGAATGGCTCTTGGCTACGCTGCTTCATCATGTTGACTCAAACTGCTGGTTTGATATCTTCGGGCTCACGCACCTCGTCAACATGTCTGGTGTGGTGAAATATGTATCCACAAGGTTGCAATAGCGTCAGTTTTCTTGTTGGGAATTCACAATTGTTAAAGTTTCCTCAGTCCAGTATCCTTGAATGCAGCTCATTGCCTGACCGATTGAGTTTGATGCAAATCCAAAACCGGAGGGAACAGATTGCCACTGCTTTCATGATGTGTATGAAAATGTCACTTCCTTCGCGTCCGCATGGCAGACACAGTTAGCCGGCCTTTCCACCGCAAGACCATTGCAGCCCGCAATGCTCAACAAGGACTTGTCCTCGGTATGCCTTTATCTTTCTTAAGTTCATAGCCAATTTCATGCGTTTCGCAAAAGTATGTCGTACCTGGAAAAGCTTCTCACATTGGTAGTAGTACCAAACTATTTCCCCAAGATTCGACGAGGTATAACGGTGAAAGGCACAGTGAGTCCAGGTCACATTTGCTCGCCGACGAGCGCACACAGTCTTCCTGTCTTTCTCAAAGGCCGTTGGTGTGGGCTATTCGACCAGCAAATATAAACTGGACACGGTGGCACTCAGGGTCCCCTGACGTATACATCAGGATTCTTTGATCGTTCATGATACACATTTTCTACAGTCTCTTACACAAAAATCATGGAGCTTGCGGGAAATCAGAGGAGATTGTTGCATTGAGGACCAGCATCCCATGGAGACAAAATCAATCAAAGGGCTGTTTTCGCTCGCACATGGGTTGAGTGATGGAAGTGAGCCCGGCTTAAAATGAACATGAAAGATGAATATCGCAGTGATCAAAACCTTGTGAGATGTAGCCTAGGGTTTTATCGTTGAGGAAAAGATTTGGTTCAAGGGTGGAGTATTGTTATGGTGAAATGAAATCGTTCTGATCGATTGTGATCCTTCATCTGGAGTCGACTCTGGACTTTGTCACACAGCGATCGAGATCTGGATGGCCAAGCCGCAATTCCCATTGTGTGTAAAAAAGAATTACATGTGTATGTAACAGAGAGATAAATTGACCAATCGTAGCCACCCGATTGTTTCCATTCCTGATTACCAAATACCATACCATTTTATAAAACTCAACCTCAGCAACTTATCATCATCATCAACAACCATCATCATCGGAGGCTATGCTTCGTTCAATCTCATCTTCAATCAAACCACCTCTCTCAAAACTTATCAAATCTCAACGTGGCTTTTCAACTACTCAATCATGTTCTAAAATCATCTCAACCCAACCACTCAAAGCTTCTCAAGCACCATCCATCATCTCATCCGGAAAATATCCTATCATCGATCATGAGTATGATGCAATTGTCGTAGGAGCTGGTGGGGCTGGTTTGAGAGCCGCCTTTGGACTTGCTGAGGCTGGTTTGAACACGGCTTGTATCACCAAATTATTCCCTACTCGAAGTCATACAGTCGCTGCTCAAGGTGGTGTCAATGCTGCGTTAGGTAACATGACTGAGGTAAGTCAATTATATCCCAAGCATTACTTTGCTCAACCCTATGCTGATGTGGATTCTCGGTCTTTTACTCTCGATGATCATTCGATCATCTTGGGGATTATCAGGATGATTGGCGATGGCACATGTACGACACTGTAAAGGGTTCCGATTGGCTGGGAGACCAAGATGCAATCCATTACATGTGCAAGGAAGCACCTCAAGCAGTCATCGAGCTCGAGCACTTTGGTGTGCCCTTCTCTCGTACCAAGGATGGCAAGATCTACCAACGTGCTTTTGGAGGTCAATCCTTGAAATACGGAAAGGGTGGACAAGCATACAGGTGCGCGGCTGCCGCGGACCGAACCGGACATGCCATCCTTCACACACTTTATGGTCAATCATTACGACACAATACAAATTTCTTCGTCGAATTCTTTGCACTCGACTTGATCATGGATGATGCCGGTCGATGTGTGGGAGTGACAGCTTACAACCAAGAAGATGGAACGTTACATCGGTTCAGAGCTCATCAAACCGTTCTTGCTACTGGTGGTTACGGACGTGCTTACTTCTCATGTACCAGTGCTCACACTTGTTCTGGTGATGGTAATGCTATGGTCACAAGAGCCGGTTTACCCTTACAAGATTTGGAATTCGTTCAGTTCCACCCTACTGGAATCTACGGTGCTGGTTGCTTGATTACTGAAGGTTCTAGAGGAGAAGGAGGTTACCTACTTAACTCTGAAGGCGAACGATTTATGGTTCGTAGTCGTGATGCTACCCATCCTTTCCGTGAACCTGACCTTGAGAATGTCAATTTGATTTGAACAGGAACGATACGCACCTACCGCTAAAGATCTGGCTTCTCGAGATGTCGTATCACGATCCATGACGATTGAGATCCGCGAAGGTAGAGGAGTTGGACCAGACAAAGATCACTGCTATCTTCAACTATCTCATTTACCTCCAGAAGTTCTTCACGAGCGATTACCAGGAATTTCTGAGACTGCTGCTATCTTTGCTGGCGTTGATGTCACAAAAGAACCTGTCAGTAGGCTTACTATGCCCCTTTCCACCTCTCTTCATTCTTTAGATTTACGCTTGACCTGACATCAATGGCTTTCGCTTATTATTGCCACAGATCCCTGTCTTGCCAACTGTAAGCCCTCTCCCCTCCCAGATTTGGACATCCTTCAAATGAGTCTGAATATTTCATCACTTCCCTCCAGGTGCATTACAACATGGGAGGTATTCCTACCAACTATCACGGTCAAGTGATCACTCAAGACTCCAAGACCGGGGCAGACAAGATTGTGCCTGGGCTCTACGCAGCAGGTGAAGCAGCTTGCGTATCCGTCCACGGTGCTAACCGTCTCGGCGCAAACTCTCTACTCGACATCGTCGTGTTCGGTCGAGCATGCGCCAAACACATTGCTGCTAACCTTGAACCGAACCAACCTCACGCCAAGATTGCTGAGGATGCTGGTATGAAATCGATTGATGATCTTGATCGACTCAGAAATGCCAGTGGACCTAAACCTACCGCCGAGATCCGAAGCGATATGCAAAAGGTGATGCAAAGTGATGCGGCTGTCTTCAGGACTCAATCCAGCTTGGAAGAGGGAGTCACAAAGATCAACAAAGTGGTAGACTCTTTCAAAGATATTGGAGTGACTGATCGAAGTATGATCTGGAACACGTAGGTCTTTCTGTACTGTATTCTGTTGTGATGAGGTTGCGGCCACGGAAATCGAATTACTGAACCAGTCCATTTAACAAATTGTAGTGATTTGGTTGAGACACTCGAACTCCGAAACTTATTGACTTGCGCTGCTCAGACCATGGCATCTGCTGAAGCTCGAAAAGAATCACGTGGAGCTCATGCTCGAGAAGATTTCCCTGAAAGAGAAGATGACACCTGGATGAAGCACACTGTAAGTGATCAGGTTCTTTTGTGTAAAGTCCACTTGATCTTGACTGTTTTGTTTTTTCACAATTGATGTAGTTATCATGGCACGAACCTGAAGCTGGCAAGCCTGTGAAATTAACCTATCGGGATGTGATTAGCAACACATTAGATGAGAATGAGTGTAAGAGGTAAGTACATTCAATATAAAAGAAACTCTATGTTGGGTTTCTTTATAAACTGATGAATTCCGAATTATAGTGTTCCACCTTTCAAGCGAACATATTGAAGAAACCCTCGCAACAAGTTTTCAAAATCATTTTTTTAACCAAAATTCAAGAGACAGACAGAGAGAAGATCACACTAAAAAGAGTTTTTTCTTTAAAACTTTCCATCACTCAAATGTGTTGTGTATTCCACTTTTTCCATATTTTGTTATTACATTTTTTTTTGAGTGTCAGATTTTGAATTTGTTTTTTTTGATGTAAACAATGAATTCAAAAGTTTACACAGGTGATTTCTTTTATGTGCATTGATTTTTTTTCAATTTTGTTTTTGGTTGATTGAAAAAGAAAAAGTTATTTTTTTTGAGCATCTTTTAACCAGAAAGATATTTTGATATATGGCGATATGTGTAGATAATTGATGTTATATTGCATCATTGGTACGGCGTTCATCATCAGGACTTCGTCTATAGCTCAATGATACTGAATGTTGAAGACATTGAAACAAAACTTGCACAATTTTTGATGATTGAATTGAGCAGTAACCTACGAATGCCCAATCAAGTATGTTGAGCTGATAGGAAGAGTCTACTTCCAATCATACAATACATCTCGCACAATTTGGTTTCTACGATTAGGCGTGATGATATCTCAGACTGCTTCCTGCTGATAGAGGTTCATGGCTGGACTTGAGTTGACCAGTATGAGTCTTGACTCCTTGAGACCACACATATGAAAGGACCGGTGGGCAGCAAAAGAGTCCGATACACATGTTGTAAGTTGAATCGGAAGGAATTCTGGTTGAGAGTCTGAGAGAGGAAAACCAAGCGAATTCAAAAAGCATTCCTCAAATCTCCATTATCATCAATCCAAATTAATCAATCAAGCTTTCTATCTGTTACAGATTTCAGTTCTACTTCTTATCTCGATCAAAACCTCTGAACGAATCTTTTTTTGCAAATTTGATCGTATTCAAATCATACATATGGCTGAAGTCAATTCACAGGCACCGGGATCTGTTAACGGTCAGCAGCATTTAACTGTCAAAACCAAAAACCAAAAACTAAACTCTTGTGTTTTCTCATATTTCTTTTTTCTTCATAGAAACCACATCTCCCGATCCCTCGAAATCGGAAAGTCCTGCAGGTATATGTTGAATTTCTCATGTTTCGTTCGAAACGCTGTGCCAATATTGGTTGTCTTGTTCGATAGCAAACGAAGCGAGTGGGCGACCAGATGGTGATTCAAGAGGTTCGAAGCCTTCAGGACGTGGTCGAGGTCGTGGAGCACCTCGTAATGATTTCGATAGAAGTACACAACCTTCTACTGGGCGAGGTTCAGGTGTGAGAGGTGGTCGTGGGCGTGGTCGAGGTGCTGGACGTGGCAGAGGTAGAGGTAGAGATAAAGTACAGGGAGATGGACGGAACGTTCTACAAAGCTCTGGAGAGAATGGGGATCTTGCTGCTCAAGATGGCGAAGAGCCGGTTGATCATGAAAGTGGAGAGAGTTCAACGGATGACGAGGACGATTTGGACGATCATGAAGATTCAGATGAAGAGAGTGATGAAGATGGTACCAATAAACCCGAAGGTGCAGAAAAGAGTAAAAAAGATAAGCATAGACCTAGGAAGGCGGCAAAACCAGTAGAAGTAGATTCGTCTTCTGTTGTTCCTGTTGAAACTCCTAACGAGGTAAGAGAAAAGAAAAAACAACCATATGTGCGACAAGTTGAACTTCCCAAGGTAAGTCTTCATCTAAGATTACACATTTTGATTGTATATTGTTGACTGAGAATGGTTCTTTCAACAGGAAAAATTGTCGGCAGCCGATTTAGATGCTAAGATGGCTGCTATGGCTATCACAAATGCCAAGCTTCTTGAACGTAAAGAGGCGGCTGACAAGGATGCGGCCGAGTACGAAGAAGTTGAACGTGAAAGTTGTAAAAAGGTATGGTTGAAGACCATAGCCATCTATTTGGTGTGTTTGGGTGACAAACTTTCTATCTGTTTTATTCGTAGCATGAGGCTCGACGCGTTCAGCAAGCTGAGATCGATGAAGCTCGAAGGTTAGCGGCTGAGCGTAAATTGGGCAAAGTTCAAGGTCGAGAATGGGATCGTGAGAAAACCGATGATGTTTGTTCGATTTATTTGAATCAATGGTCAATCTAGCATCCTGATCTGGAGTTTTTTTGCATGACTACAGGATTGGAATCGGGCGCGTCCTTATGTAGACTCAATGACGATCCCTGAAGGCGGTGGTCAATACAGAGGACGCGATCATCGTGGTCATGGCATGCGCGGTGGTGGTGGTAGAGGTCGTGCAGATCATGGCCGACCTTTCCGTGCCAGAGGACGAGGTTCTCGAGGTCGCGGATCGAAATTTACCGGTAATCACCACAATTCCCCTGGTGGTGGTGGGACTCAAGATGTAGGAAACGAAGGGAACCAGGGCGGACAAGGATGGGATCCTGTGGAGCCTGCCCCAGGCGAGAATGAAGGGAACCAGGGCGGACAAGGATGGGATCCTGTGGAGCCTACCTCAGGCGAGAATGAAGGGAAGCAGGGTGGACAAGGATGGGATCCTGTGGAGCCTGTTCCAGGCGAGAATGAAGGGAAGCAGGGTGGACAAGGATGGGACCCTGTGGAGCCTGTTCCAGGCGATAAAGAAGAATACCAACGTGGTTGGGATGAAGAACCAGTTAACCTGCACGATGGCGCCAATGGAGGGACAAATTAAATGTCTCTTAACCCACTCAAAACATTTGACAGATTACACTTGTCGGGGAGATCAAACATTGCCCCCGTCTGCGTGATCGGACAATGCGTGAGTGAAGTTTTCAAAAAAATCAATCAGAATTCATCTTTTGTTTTAATCTGACCATATTCTAATTTATGTATGATCTTTAGTCACATTATTAAATATATATACAAAAAAAAATCCAAGGATTCATTCAACTTTATTCAACTTTTCTCTTTCTTTACTTATCTGTGTGTTGTGAATATATGTTTAGACCATCTTATGATTTCTTCACTTTACTCGAAATTGCTTTAATGTTACTTTGAGTGATGTGAGATGAAAATCATTAAGCAATATCATCTTGATTTCAGTCTTTGTTCAATACTAGTACTACCATTTGATGTTCTGCAATTGACCAAACACTAAATATATATTTTGAATTGGTTTTGAACCTTTTTGTGGATACTGCTGAATTGTGAGATATGATGTTGATGAGGTCATGATTTGTGATTTGTGAAATTCTTATGACTGCTTCACATCTTGTTCAGATATTCTGGTTTCCTGACTCAACTTTGAAGGTTTGACTTTGCTGCTAAGGTACAAAAACAGGTAAAGTCTTGGGTGGCTTTCCATCAATCATTATTTGCTCACTCTTATATTAAATCCTGTCTGTGAATCCATTTTTACAGTGAAGACATCATTATTAATTCAATAAACTTCCTATGCTTCTCACGCAAACCTGAAGAAGCTCAGATTTGATGAAGGGCTCCTTGTGCACGCACCTGGTGCAATTTAAAAAAGTTTGTTCTCTTGAGTCTTGACACAAGAGGTACAATTTGATCAAGTACATGATCCACAATATATGATCTTAATTCTGCTTGTGTAAGTAATTGAACTGAGTCCCCTTCAAGGTGTACCAAAGAAAAGAACAAAGGCTGTACGCCCAAAGAAGGGAAAAGAGACGCATGGAAGTGTATGAAAAGTGAACAAATATATCATATCTTGAGTTCCTTTTTGAAACTTGTTCACCTCAAAAAGAGGTTGAAAAAGATGTTTTCTTTAGTTTGAGTGGTGATATTAGATCAATGACAAAATGGATTGAAAGATATAAATGTATCAAGTAGATTGACAGAAAGAGAAAACTCGTATATATATATTCATCAAAAGGGTGATAAGAAGAGGAATGATCTAGTTTTGCTTTGCTTTTGTTTTTCTTATATATGGTTACATTCTTACACACTATTTATAAGATACGTGAACAATAGAGGAGTACTCCTATGGGTCGTTGATTTTCATTTGATGGGCTTGAATGGATCTTGATGTTATCATAGAAGGTTAGGCTAGATGCGATAGATATTCAAGTGATAAAAGAATGATAAGTCCATTACTTTTTTACGTCATATGCTTTCTGAAAGATTGGTAAGATGAAACTCGAGAGTGAATTGAATAGACTAACGATATAATGATGTACTACATCATCTTTCTGAGCAGCTATCTCAGGACGAACTAAAGAGTCATCCCTAACAAAACTCGATTTGAGCTCAGCTTGATCTTCTTGACAGATTCGGTTCTTAAGACGTTCTAGTCTTCGTTTACGAGCCTGAGAAGAGAAATTGAAGATCGTACAACGTCCTTCTTTCCATTTCATATACACTAGGGTGATCGAGACCAAGAGCCAAAAGGCAATATAGATCAAAACCGTAGCAATTGTGCCGGTGTTGTTCCAGCCTTGATGATGGTACAGTAGTGGATACAACGGTATATTTGGTCAGTCATTGCCATTGATCATACAGAGCAGGATATAAGAAGAAGTCTCACCCAAAACACCCGAGAAGATGGTCCATCCACCGGCTGCTAATTTGTTTTCAGGGTTACCTGTTCAATGAGCATGAGCAGAGCCTGTCAGTTTGAGTGAGTTGGGGTAGAGTGCATGACTAAAATGATGTACCATAATCGAGGTGCCAAAGTAGTCCATCTACTGGAAAGGAGCCTGGCCCATCGCCGGCTTCGGCGGCATCACCACCGACTCTGTAGCATAAAAAAGAGCAAACCCCTTACATCAGAACAAACACTGAAGAGGTAGAGTTCGGAATGGATTAGAAAATGCTAACGCCTGAATGTATCGATGCATGATGAAGTACCATGTGGCTTTGGTGATCAAGCCAGCTCCGATATACATCAAAGCGATTGTTGAGACGATGAGGAAGATGCTCAGGTTGAGTCGAGCTGAAGAGCTATAGATCACATAACCGATGATCATACCCAAACCAATTCCAGTCACCGCTGCGATAGGAATTGAACTAGCAGGTTGTCCAAGGGAAACCTATCATTTAGACCAACGTAACATGATGAGTACACTGAGCTTTGGTAGAAAAGATGTAAAAATCATCAACGTTAGATGAGATTGATGTACCCCACCAATGAAGACTACAGCTTCTAATCCTTCACGTAAGACGGTTGCTGTAGGTAAGAAGAATAAAAGATATTTACTTGAACGGGTTGAACTATCCTCATTCTCAGTACCAAGAGCAAAGATTGATTTGATAAGATCGATTTTTCTAGGCTTGATTAGCTTATCTTGATCAGAATTTGAAAGACAACCTTGATCAAAAGCTTTAGAAAGTTGTAGACGCCATTTAACTTTAGCTCGATCCATACGCATCATTGTGATTCCCATGATGAATATCATGCAACAGGCCACAATTGAGAAAATACCCTCTTGAAGAGTAAAACAGGATCTCGTAAGTTCATATACACATGATCCTAGGAAAAGTAAGTAATGATACGACCAAAACACAAGGCTTACCCCATAGCTCTTCCGAGTTTCCGTAAATGTCATTGAGCTGCGTATAGTATATTGCCAAAAAGGTGGCACCGATACAGACGGAGATGAAGAGGCCAACAAATGTACCGGAGAAAATCTGTGTTATATAGAGATTATGTCGATGTCAATTAAAGACAGAAGAGTTGATTCGATTTGCAAGTCAAGACAGAAGAACCCACCTGAAGTCTCATCCGTTTCACGAGTTTATTGTCATATTCGGGTTGTGTACCTTCGGATGAGGTGTGAACAGGGTCGAGCGCATCTCGATCCGAGTCACTTAATTCAGTATCAGTGATCACATGAGAATTCCGATGTTGTGGTGTTGAAGAAGCAAGATTGGGTGTTGAAGTTGGAGACCGCTTGACGATTTGCTCGACGAGAGCAAGAAGGACGGATAGGATGATAGCGGCTTCCAAGACCTCACGAAAACAAATCAAGAAGATCGGAACTGAAAACAGACTCTTGGCCATCTGTTTCTTCAACTCGGAATTTGATTAAGTGACGACGATCAGATAAATCGAATGCAGCCCTGGCCCCTGAGTCGGAGGTCCGTCTTGAACTCAACCTTGAAACTCCGAAAATGCAGAAACAAGGAGATATCGAACGAGTGCGTCTTTAGGCTGATACACAACTGTCGAGAATATGAATATCCCTTGCTTTCTCGGCTACATTGATCGTTTTCTTTGAAGGTCAAGCAATCAGCTCAGCATTTGTAAGTGAACGCTTGGAAAACTTCCAGAGCAAAGTCTTGAAAAACTTCGATGATTTCGCTGGACAGGCTTCGCGAAAATCCCTCATTCCAATGCGGCAAGGACCTGTCGAACTTTGTCAACCTTGAGCCAAAATATCATATGCAAGACACTGGCAGAAACGAGCAAAGGTGGCCTGAGAAAAGCATCGTAAGCACATACATACAATCGATATCCAGTAATATGAGCTCAAGGAGGGAGGTTGTTCGTGATCATTCAACCACCGAAGTGAATTCTTTCTTTCACTTTGCCTTGGAGCATTTCGAGTTGGGTTAACATTAGTGGCTCTCAAACCTGACCCAGTTTCAAAAAACCCGGTTGCCCCAGTTGAATTTTTGGCTGGGAGCTGTCAACAAATGTCAACTTGATACACAAAGTTACTGCCAAAAAACAACTGGGTCAACTGGGTTTTTTGAAAACCGGGGCAGGTTTGAGAGCCACTATTGTTTCCCTTGCATACATACTTTGACGCTGCGTCTTGGAAAAGCAATACGATCACAATCTTACTACTCTCCATGGAGATCATCTGGGTGGGTCGCTTATGATAAAAAAATGGTCTTCAACACATCAACACACTCTTGGAGTCCTGATCTCATTCACAGAAAGGTGAATCGTGTAAGAAATCAGTCAGCGAGTTCCTCGCCCTCACTTGAGCTTCTCAAGCGCTGTGAACACCCCACCCAGTATTTCAATATCAGTAAAAGTTCATGACCTTTTAGTAGCAAGTCAAGATTATCTGAATTTGCGATGGCTCCATGAGCCATGTGTTTAGAATTGATCGATAGTGACAGGTACGTTCAACTACGGTTCCTTACACCAATCAAGCATTTGAAGGATATCATGAAGAGGTTTCGATCTAGGTAGATACTAGATCACTGAGATCGGCAAGATGTTATAGGATGGTACATATTGCACAACTTTCATTTTACATGCTTCAGATACGCGCAGGTGAGCTACATTCTTGAAGAACCACCAGAAGCTAGCTGAAAGGACTCCCGAGCTGAGATACGGCGCCGTAATAACTCTGTGAAATTTATCTGCTTTTCTCCTTCGAATATTCATATCTGCATGTTCTGTTTATGATTGACCATGCACGGTTCCAAACATCCAACAGAAGAAATCTCGATTGTTTAAATTACTTTTTTACACATGGATGAAGCACCAGAACCTACCAGTACATCCACCATTGGTTCGCCGCAAACAAACCAAGAATCTGAACGCCACCTCATATATGTACAATTTCCCCTTCTGAGTTCCGCTCGAGAGCCACTTGACCGTGTTGAGATTTGAGAACAACCACACGTTGGGCGGTGTTTGGAGAATAGAAAAAGCCTCTTGATAGAAAATTAGAAATCAACATTGTGTATTTCGGTTAACTAGTTTTACAGATCAAGCGAATTGATGTGGCATTCAAAAGTAAATCAAACAATTCAACAAGTGAGCGGATAACTTCGAGAAAAGAATTCGATTGAACACTCAAATTAACACATATATTTTGTATCATAACCAAAGGTATGAAAGTATCAGAAGGACCTCGTGCACATATCGTCAAGCTCAACACACACACACACACACACGCCGGATTATACATAATTTTCCTTTAATCTTACATTTTACACACTTCTTTTTCCAATCATTTTCCTCATATTTGACTTGCACTTTCTTCTTCTCAGCTTTCTCCCCTACGCCAACTCTACCTCCCCTAGTCCTACTACTCATCAATCTTTCAGAAATCATATCTGGTTTTCCTTCAAACCTTATCGGCATCGCATCCTAGTCTTTACAACATCTCTTGATTTCCATCTTTTTTTCTTTGATTATTCAATACCTTTTTCATCCTTACTCTCTTTTAAAAACATCACTGTCTCTTCTTTCTTTTTTTATTATTATTATTATTAGCAATTCTTCTAATTCTCATCAATCGTCATGCGTAGATCAAATCTTGTTTTCACTATCGCTGCACTTTCAGGATCTGCTTCTGCTTGGGTTAAGGATATTGATATTAATAATCCTCCTTATAAAGCCGATCCTGGTTCGTATGGTTATAATCAATGTGGAACAAAAGCTTCTCCTGATAGTAAATGCCAGTGAGTGAAACTTTACAAAAATCATTTTATATCTCACACTTTTTTCACTCATACTAACTCATCAAATTCATATCTTATTAGAAACATGTATTTGAGATCTTCCGAAGACTTTTGTCTATTTGGACGTAAGTACTTTATCAAAGCTCATATATCATCAATGCGAAATTTGATCCTGATTTATTGTATTTCTCAATAGCTCATGATCTTTCGGGTGTTTCTGAAACTGAGCGTGAGGCTGTTTCTTATTGTACCAAAGACGGGCATGGAACACGTCTTATTCCTCCTGGTACATTTGAGAGCGTACATTTTGTGTGAGTTTCTTGAATTTTTCTACATTGATTGTTATTTGTTAAGTTACTGATTATTTTTACTTCAATTTATGTTCAGGCACACACCCGTAAGTTTTTATAGTCGTTTGACGTTGAGGATGGCTTCTAATTTTTGTGGATCTGTTTAGCACTATGTCCAAATCACTGGTCGTGGGAACGTGAGTTCTTAAAGTCTTATTGTGATCTCTATTTCAATCCTGATGGTCTAATTTTTGCTTTGGTGTTTACCAGTTCACGAAGATTAATGTAAAAGCAGGAGATGACGGAGGTGAACTTGGTGAGTGATTCAATTTTAATCTTAAATCTTAGGGTTGATACTGATCATTTTCTTCTTGACTTTGTTTCAGATGCTGCTGGGTAAGTTATCTTCACATCAACCTTTACCGTCAGACCTTGATCGAATTTCTCACTTTGAATATAATTCAAACTTTCCTTTGTTAGTTATGACGCCAGAGGAAATCCTATCGGTGGAGTGGTCTTTGGACGAAACAATCAATTTGAACATTGGACTGAGTTTTTACTTCCTGATGAGTTTTGTGTTCGAGCTTGTTTCAAAGGTCCAGATGATTGGAGATACTGTAACCACATGTGTAAGTCATTTTACGAACTTCATTTCATTTGTTAAATCATCTTTTTATTTATATGTTTTTTTGGTTTGTAGATGATATCATGGCTTGTCGATGGAACATTCCTGGAGACTATTCACCAGGATTTGATGATTGTGAAGGTGAAGATGTACCACATCCTATGGGAGAATGTGAGTACAGAAACTTTCTTTCGATCTTTCTTTTTGAATCCCATTAAACCTTATCTCATTTGAATTTTCTCTCATACTGACCTTCATGTTTTCTTTTTTTCTTTGAATATCTAGACCTTCAACCTGATGGTAAAATTAAGGTCTGGAAACAAGGTGATATGCCTGCACCTCCACCAGGAGCACCTGGAAAGTTAAAGAGCTGTCGTCGGTAAGTCTTCTGTCCTACTATCCTGATCTTAATTTGACATGATCTGAACCTCATTCGCTACGTATCCTTAGAACTTCGTCCCCCGGTGCATTGTACAATGGTACTAGCGCAAACACGACCTCCCCTGCTCAGAACTCCACTGTTCCTCGACACAACACGACTATGCCAGGTCAAAATGGTACTATGCCTCGACGGAACTGGACTACGCCCGGTCAAAACAATAACGGCTCTATCAATGGTTCATCAGGATCTGAGGATAACTATCCTACTGGCTCTTCTGGTTACGATCCTAAGTCATCTCCGGACAACCGAACTTCTGAATCTGGCGACTATCCTACCAATTCATCAGGTTGGGCCACACCCGATCAGAACAAGACTGGTGCTACTGGATCTGAGGACAACTACCCTACTGGCTCCTCTGGTTACGATCCCAAGTCTTCGTCCAACAACCAAACTCCAGAATCTGGCGACTACCCCACCAACTCATCAGGTTGGGCCACACCCGATCAAAACAAGACTGGTGCTACTGGATCTGAGGAAAACTACCCTACTGGCTCCTCTGGTTATGACCCAAAATCTTCTTCGAACAACCAAACTCCCGAATCTGGCGACTACCCCACTAACTCATCAGGTTGGGCCACACCCGATCAAAACAAGACTGGTGCTACTGGATCTGAGGAAAACTACCCTACTGGCTCCTCTGGTTATGACCCAAAATCTTCTTCGAACAACCAAACTCCCGAATCTGGCGACTACCCCACTAACTCATCAGGTTGGGCTACACCCAATTCAAACAAGACTGGTGCTACTGGATCTGAGGACAACTACCCTACTGGCTCCTCTGGTTATGACCCAAAATCTTCTTCGAACAACCAAACTCCCGAATCTGGCGACTACCCCACTAACTCATCAGGTTGGGCTACACCCAATTCCAACAAGACTGGTGCTACCGGATCTGAGGACAACTACCCAACTGGCTCTTCTGGTTACGATCCCAAGTCTTCTTCGAACAACCAAACTCCAGAATCTGGCGACTATCCTACCAACTCATCAGGCTGGGCTACACCCAATTCAAACAAGACTGGTGCTACCGGATCTGATCCAAAGCCTTTACCGAACAACCAAACTTCAGAATCTAGCGATTACCCCACTACCTCATCCGATAGTGACCCAAACTCAGCTGAGAACCAAGTGATATCTGAAACCGGTGGTAACTCAAACTCAGATAACTTTAATACCACACCTGATCAAAACAAAACTGGTGCTACTGGATCTGAGGATAACTATCCTACTGGCTCTTCTGGTTATGATCCAAAGTCTTCTTCGAACAAGGACAACCAAACTCCTGAATCTGGCGACTACCCGACTAACTCATCGGGTTGGGCTACACCCAATTCAAACAAGACTGGTGCTACCGGATCCGAGGACAACTACCCTACTGGTTCCTCCGGTTACGATCCTAAGTCATCTCCGGACAACCACACTTCCGAATCTGGCGACTACCCCACGAACTCATCAGGTTGGGCCACACCTGATCAAAACAAGACTAGTGCTACTGGATCTGGCGAAAACTACCCAACTGGTTCATCTGGCTCTGATCCCAAGTCTTCACCGGAAAAGCAAACACCCGAATCTGGCGACTACCCCACCACGTCATCCGATACCGATCCAAACTCAGCTGAGAACCAAGTGATGTCTTCAACGGGTGATACCTCTAATCCAGATAACTTTAATATGGGATCGATTTCGAAAGATATGAAAGATGGAATGCAAAAGATGGTAGAAGATTTTAATCAAGAAGTCACTTATCCTGGTATGGATCAATCACTTATGCCTTCTGATGGAAACTCAGATCGTCATGATCATGAGAAATCAGTGACTCGAACTTGGTCTACTCAAAGTTCTTCGACTAATTTATTGACTAACCCTTCTGATTCTACTGATCCTAATGCGATTACTAGTCCTACTCAACAGTATGGTAAATCTCAAGATGGTAAAGCTGAGGATGGTAAACCTGTAGATGGTAAACCTGTAGATGGTAAATCTCAGGATGAAAGCAAAGATGGTAAATCTGTAGATGGTAAATCTCAGGATGAAAGTAAAGATGATGAAGAAGAAGGTGAATGTTATCCTAGCGAGGAATAAGTTCAACTAGATTTAAATCCTTCTCCAAATCTATCTACACTTATTTCCTTATATCCTTCAGTATGACCAAATTGTTCTATTTCATCATCCAACTTTTAATAATTTTCCTCACTTTTTTTATCTTTTATCTACTCATCATCATGATTTATAGAGTTGAACAATTCAATATAGACTTTTCTTTTTTTTGCTTTTATTTATTACTTTTTTTTTTCTTTTTCTCAAAACATTATTTTAGGTCTTGTCAATTTGATTTTTTTTTGCTTTTTCTTTTTGAAATTCATTAAGTACGTGGACAAAATAAGTTGCATGGTTTGATGTAATTTTTCTTTGACTGCAAGTTTTGAAGTTTATTTGAAGATTGTTTCATTGGATAAGTAACTGAGTGTTCAAGAGATACAAAGATTTCAACTTTGCCCATGTGTTTTGTATAATCAATTATGATTCTTTGCCAATTGGTGAAGTGTTAAAAGTGGATTGGTAAGAAGTTGATTATCACCTTGTCCTCATCACTCGATCAAGATTCGAAATCATGTTTTTATAAACACAATATTATTCAACATTGTTCAACACGAGATCAAAGATTCCTCGTCAAATTTTACTCATTTGAGTTCTTCTTGCAAGAATCTTTTTAACTAGGTTCTAAGCTTGTGCTGGCTTTGTTCCAAGTCTTTCTGGTTCTCATCAAACGTTTCACTTTTAAACTGCGAGATTCGTAGTTCATAAGAATCTTTCTTATCCTCTGATGTTCAGAGAAAAGAATGATTTGCAAAAGAACAGCTGATGTTTACGCGGTGGACATCCAATAACCAAAGTAAAGAAAACCAATGCATACAATGAATATAAAAACAAGATGTATCAAAGAAAAAAGAAGAAGAAACATGAGATGATGAAACCCGAACCAAATGAAAAAAAACGCGAACGTGCGCTAATTACAAAGATTAATCAAGGTTTAGGTACTTTAGATTTTCTAAACTCAAGTAAAGCTTTATCGATTCTAATTTTCAATCTTTTTTGAAACGAAGTTCGATAACCCAAAAGAAACAAAAGCTCAATAAACACAAAAAAGACAGCCAAGACGATAGATTGTAAAAGGTTATCTATCAGAGCAGGTGCTCTACCTTCAAATTTACCATGACCAATGAATTGTGAAATCCATCCTAAGATAAAAGTGATGAGTGAGATTGAATAAACTGAGATCGGATTCGATGAATTGATGGTAATGATTTCTAGTTGGTATAGTTGGTTTGACCATTGACCGAATGATAATAGAATTGGTGCGTATAGTGTACCTGCTATTGGATCTAGGATGATGAAGTAGGTTGCGTAGCCGATTGAAACGAGTGTAGCTAAGTTGAGTTCATAGACTGAGTCAGATCCATAGAGACCAGTGGCAAGGATAAAGTCTGGGAGATGGATCGGTTGAGAATCGAGAATGGTATTTTTGAAAAACGGTAGATAGTGGACTAAGATCAGAGCCGTGAAGAAGATGATCGGAACACAAATGATATGGATGGCTACGTTGACTTGATTGACATGATATTGACCTAAATGAATCAGAGAAAAGTGTTAAGCAATAGCGATGTGAAACTAGAGTGATGAGTTTGAGACTAAAATGAAATCACTAACCATAAAAAGCGAATTGATGTTCGAGATCAAAGAGTGTGAAGCTTGATTTTTGACCAGCAAGACTTTCATCTTCTATTTCACTTTGAGTTGGTTTACGCTTATCGATTGGTTTTGTATCGTTTGACATTATGTTTTGTTGTTGCTTGAACTGTTTTCTGATCTTGATAATGAAGTCCAATTGTAGAGTGAAGTGACGAAGTTTGAGAAAACTGATTTGAAATTGATCGAACAAACATTGAGTGCCACCACATATATATATGATGGTATGTGCCGCAGTCTGAATGATGTCATAACACATTTCACCAATTTATGAACAATCAAACACCCAGTGAAATCCAAGAACACATCATTAACAAACTCTGCACATTGATAATGACTCTGAGGATGACCAAAGTATTAGCTTAACAAAGCCCTCTCTGGAGTCTGCGCGGCCAGAGGGCTTTGTTAATCTAAACCAAAGTCCCACCTTTCTGGTTTATATACAGTCAATTCAAAATAGCTTATCACAAATTCCCCACCAATTTACTGGAGTTTTGCGGGTAACTTTGACCAAGCCTTCGTGAATTGACAGTTGTAGCATATATCCTATGCAGAGATCTTGCTCTTCTCAAGTCTTAAAAAGAGATTTCTTCAATTGCTTAACTAAAATAAGTTTCATTCCAAACTTCACAATTGCACTGTTGGTTTCTTACCAAAACATAATTTCTCAAGTCATAAACCCTATACGTATTGGTTCTGAAGATTTCAAAAGCTTTAACTCTTGATGATGATAAATATGAAATGAATCCACACAACTAGTTTGTTTTTGTTCTTGCTTCTAAATCTCATCATGATGTATAACATTTCCTTTCAAAATCAAAACCCCCAAAAAATTGATAAATAAAATAAACCTTTGAAAAATTCCAGTGTAATGTGTTTGAGTTTAAATCATCATATCGAAAAAATAAATAACTAAGTATATCGTATCTTGGAAGAAAGAAGAAGAAAACTCTAAACAGACTTTAACCAAAAAAAAAAGAAAAAATCCAGCAAAAAACAAAAAAGTAAACCTCATAAATTTATTAACAAAGAAAACAAAAAAAAACAAAAAAAATGTAATTCAAAAAGTAAAAGAAACCGATTTTTTCAAAAAAAAAAGTCCAAAGAAACTCAAAAGGTTTTTTATTTATACAACAAAAGTCAAAGAAAACCAATTTTTAGAAAATTATCAAAGAAAAAAGTATAAAAAAACAGATTTCGTGTAAACTAAACAGAAGCAAAGCAAAAAAAAGCAAAAAAATGATAAACCGAATTCCAAGATAGATATGTGTCATATATATTAATAAAAGACAAAAAAAAAGTTAAATCGTATGATAATTTCGTTCGTTCGAAAAAGTAAAATGTTTCTTAACCTTCATTTATAAATAAGATAAACCAGTCAAACGTCTTAATAGGTATCCTTCCCCTACTTCCACTCCTTCTGATTTCCTACACCTAATTGTACAATCAATCACCTAAAAGAAACTCAAAGCCACGAATTCTTTTTCGAGAGTTTTAATGTCTGTGATCATATGTAGCAGATCTAGATGACCTGATCCAAGATAAACTTCTTGAAGGTCTACAACCTATAAACAAACAATTCTCCCACCAAGTTCCTACTGAATGAATCCTTCGATTCTCTTCATTCTCATACTTGGTTCTTAACTAAAGAAAAAAGAAACATCATTTCAAACATCAGTCATCTGGTCATTTTTTTTGGTTTGGGTTCGAATTGGAAATCACTCAACTGTTTCAATAGTAGTTAAGTTTTGTAAAAGTAATCTGAAATGAAACACTCCAAGTCCCATAACAGGTGTTCCAATCACAAACGATAAACCAATGGTAATATAAGACCCGATATCTTTTTTATTTATCTTGATGACATAATAGATTCCGATTACCAAAGTGATGGCTAATAAGATTGTTGTCATCAGTAAGAAGATTAGAAATGTAAAATAGTTTCGTCTTCCGATACAATTGTTTAGGAATGTACAATGATGATCGGATTGTTCGACACAGTTGTTGCATAATCGACAGTGTGAGGTTCGGGGTGGTCGATAGGTTTGACAGGTTGGACACCCTGAGAGTTTTTTTGGAGATGGGAATCAAAGCAGATCATTAGAAATTCAATCATCGATAAACGATGAGCAAAAAGCAAGATGAATAATTTGTTATATTCTTCGAAATTGACATTTTCTTAGAATATTGAAAGAGAGGAAACGTTTAGATTAAAAAAAGTGATAGATTTACATTTAGTCATGATAGATTGATTTCCAATTTCGATCCAAAGTGGTTTAGCAGATCTTTCAATCCGATGAGGTCGACGATGTTCTTTACTGATCCGAAGTTCACCATCATCGAAATCTGAATGAATTTCAATATCTTCAAATTGAGGTTCAGGATCCAATGAACGAGGAATGATACCAGGATCAGTCCACGAAGTAATAAACATTGAAGATACTATAAAGAATTCGAAAAGGAAAAAAAAATCTAGGAAAATCAGAATGCGTTGGTCAATGAAAGAATAGAGAAAGCTTGAAACTGATTGTTACACATTAAAAGGTAAAGATAACCGTAAATGAAGATCAACACTTTCCCACCCGCCAAAAAGTTACCATACCAAAGCCAATGAGCATGAACGACAATGAAAGCAATTGGAATTCCAATAGCCGAGATTGAGCTCAAAACAAAAGGAATGAGACTATCACCACTTCCAACTAATTTACCATCACACAAGAACCGATTGTTTCCCGAATGAAGTTCAGCGTTAAGGACTCTTCTTCCAGTAGTAGGAGAATGAATTGAAATAGATCTTAAAGATCTTGAAGGTTTTTTAGAAATCGGACTTGTTTTGATTTCTTCTGATTTGGTAGGTAAAACGGTAAATGCAGTAGAAGGATTACTTGAAGGGTTTAGTTGGTTTAGACGATTTGATTGATGAGAAGTTGATGAGATTGAAGTGGTTTGATGTAAGGATGATTGAGTTTGGTTTGAGATGATAGTTTTTGAAGGGTTATTATGATTTTGAAGTTTAATGATAAGTGATTCTGAAGTTGAGTTTTGATTTTGATTTGATTGAGATTTAGATTGAGATTGAGATGGTTGAGATGGTTGAGATGGATATGTAGATTGAGTTGATTGAGATGGTGGATGATGATGATCCATTAAAGATTTGGATGTTCAAATTGAGATGCTCAAGAAAGAAAAGGGAAAAGAAAGAAAGGGGAAAAGAAAGAAAGAAAGACCCATGTACGTCGGTAAACTGGTAACCAATCAATCCTTCTCCACTCTACAACTGTCTTTTCATTTAACATTCTGTAGTTTGCAATCCAACTTTCTCATCACTTAAAGTCCGGAAGACCGTGGTATTCTCTTAAACAACTTTCTTCACACAACACGTTTCCAAGGATACATACAACCTCATACAACGCGTTCAAATGCCCACCACCAAGCGCGTTTTAAGACAGCAATAAAAGCAGTGGGTACATATGAATATCTATAGGCGATAGCAGAGAACACAGCAAACCGAACCTGCAGGAAATTAAAAAACAAGACTAAAATGGATTTTCGAGGTTTCAAATTGGGTCCCTTGTTTCATGTTACTGCAGAAAACTACGGAAGCCGTGACGTGAAGTGACCGCCACCGTTTTTTCAAAACTTCGGTTTTCGGTTTTCGGTTTTCGGTTTTCGGTTTTTGGAATTTGGGCATGTCCTTCAATTTTTGATACACACCACGGGCTACCATCACCGAGAACACCAACTGACACCATCACCACCACCAAGGGTTTATTCCACACTCGTATTTTCACTCAGCACCCACCACCGAGCATTTTTTCCACATCTGTCTTTTCACCACCAGCTAGCTATGTACGAACATCACCACCCACCACCGAGCTATCTTTTCACACTTGTCTTTTCACCAATCTAGCTATCACCACCACCACCCAGCTTGAGTATCTTTTATCAAAGTCCAGACTTGTTTCAATTATCACTCACTCAATCAACTTGGTATCATTTACAGTCAATAAACTTGTAATCAACTTGGTATCATTCACAGTCAATAAACTTGTAATCAACTTGGTATCATTTACAGTCACAAATCACCTTACCCCTCAATCAATCAACAACCTTTCTGATCAAAGAAACTGTTGGTTTTCCAAATAGGTTGAATTTTGAGGAGGTGATTGTCAAGATCAACCTCAATTGTTTGAGAACTCAGAATAATCAAAAATACTTGGCATACATTTTTTAAAACAGCCTCATGATTGAAATGTCGTAAGTTGTGTAAAACAATCAATAAGTAAGTGATACAAACTCTGTGAAATGATCAGGTTCCAGATTGTAATCACCATGATTTGTGATTATACTCTTTGCAATTCGAAGATACTTATGTAAATTTTCTGTTCAGATGAGGGCCAGCCAATTCAGCATTTTGATGTGTAGTTAGTGTAAGAATTAATGGATCGATAAGAAGTTAAAGAAGAAACTTCAAAGGTGAACACAATGAGTGTTGAGATAAGAGCTTTCAGAGTTAGTTGTGATGTGTAGTAGGATCGAGTGGATCAATTTTTTGTTGAGATAAGAGCAAGCCGATGGAGCTTTTTGATGCAATGGGTAGTTTAAACATTAGTGGTTCGATATGAAGTTGACGAAGAAATTTAAAAGGTTAACACAACAGGTGTTGAGATAAGAGCTCGCCAATTCGACTGTGATGTGTAGTAGGATCTATTAGTTTAATTTGAACTACAATACTTTGGTATTGATTGATACGATTGAAGTTGATAAGATTTGAGATGTGGTTTGATTGAGTCAAAGTCTGGATATTTGAAGGCACAAGAGTTGAATCGGTCGAGCAGTTTGACCGACTCACTGTAAATTGAGAGGGAGGCATGGTTGCTTTTCAAAAAAATTGAAGGAAATGCCCAAATTCCAAAAACCGAAAACCAAAAACCAAAAACCGAAGTTGTCACTTCACGTCACGGCTTCCGTAGAAAACAAATAAATTTCTGTTTTTTTCCAAACAAAAAGTGCATATATCACCTTGGCATAAACCACTATCTAAACTTGTAACAATATGATAGGATGATATAACCTTAGGATAAGATAGCCATTGATCAAATGAAAATAAACCTGCAACACAACAAGATATTTGCCAGCCCTAAGTAGGGCTGTGACCCGACCCTGAGGTGTCAAGGCCGGTCGTGCGGCTTTGCCCGACCCTGAGTAAACCCCAGGTGATTTAAAAATTGATCATGGCCAAACATGGCACAACCTGAACTTTGGGATACAGGGCCAGTCTCAGATTTGGGTGCACAGACAAGGTCAAAATGAGCTGAAGGGGGATATCATTTGATTTGTATTGCAAGTTTGGATTTGTGTAAAGCTATAATAAGGGCTATGAGAGCTTACTTTGAAATAAGAATTTTTTTAAGAGCCTACACCACGGAGTGGTCCGGCCCATCTGCAGACTGGGACGAAGGCCGTCTGCAGACGGGCCTTTTTTTATATAGTCACGGACCGTCTGCAGGTAGGCGCTGGTCCCACCGTATGCAGACGGCCTTTCAAATATCGCCTGTAGCCAGCCTGCAGGCCGACTGAAGATGGTATGCAGAGGATTGATCACCGGTCTGCACCGGTCTGGGACCTATTAAAGACCAGTCCTCAACAAAGTCCAGTGAGACGGCTGCAAGCCTCAATATTCGGCTAGCCAACAGTTAATTCAAAGAATGAAAATAAAATTGATTCATCAATGGCTTAAAGGATTGTTCAGGAATATACAAATGTGATAATAATGAGTATATAATAAGAAGATACAAGTTGTTTTTAAAATATAATTTTCTAATCGATTCTTCGTATTTTTTAATTAAGATATAATTAAGGGTACACAAACATTACAACCCATTTGAAAAACCCATTTAAGAAAAAATATAAAAACCCATTCAAAAAAATATTTTTTTGAACAGAAAATTCCAGAGGGACCCAATTTATTTTTCTGTTCAAAAAAATGATTTTTTAAATGGGTTTTTCTATTTTTTCTCAAATGGGTTTTTCAAATGGGTTGTAATGTTTGTGTACCCTTATTTTCCAATTGATTCTTCGTGGGTTTGATTTGTAGTCAATTTAATATCAACAGATTGGAGAAAAGAATCTAACATCATAGAAATGGTATCAATTTCTGCTACTGATCAAATTCCACCAGTTCTTGTTATAATCATTCAAAGAAAGAACAAAGTCAGTGATTGGAACCAGTCTTCCTAGATGTAATGAGAATCAATTGATCCCTTTTAAAAGCACCCAAGAGCCGATTACTAATTTATGATGTATCATCATCGTTATCGTCGATTGAATGAGATTTCAACAAGAGTGTTATGATTTTCAGATTGAAAAGATTGAATTTGAGGTTATTATTACCCATGAAGGTCAATGAGACAGACACAATTTTGATTTAATCAGCACACTTACCTCATTACTCTCAAAGAGTACTACTCAATCAGCTTTATCACCTGTAGTCTAATTCGATCGGGCTTAGGTTGAATGGACGGTGTTGTTGATGAAAAAAACAAAGTAATTTAGTTTGATGAGTGCAGGAGCTGACCGATTGGTGCAATGTCAGTTTTTTGAGAAGTTTATTGAGAGCACAGAGATTAAATACCAGTAATCGAGTTTGGCTAAGATGACTGATGGAGGTAAAGAAGGTAGTGAGTCTTAATCATGATGAGATAACAATCTGGTTTCTAATTCTGTCAAGAGTGATTGATCCTGAATGAGTTTAAAACTGGGAGCCGACGGGAGTGATGCTAAAGCTGAAGAGTTTGATAAGTTGATTTGATGATTAGATTAAATGAAAGCAATGATAATATATCTTGATGCAGATTAGCAATTGAATGAAGTTAATCAATTTATTTGATTGAATTTGGTTCTGTTTCTGATATAAATGAACCTGCTGTTGATCGATGATGAAATGGTGGTTGATGGTGATGGGATTGATGAATCCACTATTTAGGATGACCGGATGACAAGTGGACTTGAAACAATTTGAATGGACCCGAAGTACAAATGCTCCGAGCTGTCCCGAGTTCCCTTAAAAGCCATGTTAGGGAAATTCCGGATCAGGGATCAAGTCAAGCTTAGCTTGACTGATGCTTGCCTGCCGGCGGTATCAAGTCAAGCGGCAGCCATGTGACATGCGGCCGACTCAACTACAACGCACACCAGCTGCAGTCCGACTCCTGGCGGTACTCAATCGGACTGCAGCCAGTATGTAGCCGGTTCTTGCAGGCCAGTTTCAGGCCTTTTACAGGCCACTTTCAGGCGATTCTCCGGCCATTTCACGACCCCGACGATCCGCAGACCTCACCGACGCTTTTTCTGCTCAGAAACCACTCCGTGGTGTACTTAGAACTCCAAAAGAGTATATACAAGTCTAATCATGAAATGAATAAATTAAGAGAAAAAATGATTCAAAAAGAAATTCGGATTGAAAGAAATTTGAAAGTGATGATTAATTCCTATGCGGATATTTTCAAATAGCCCTGAATGAGAGGAGCCCAAACGTAACTTGATATGTGAATTGAATGAGATTTGTGACTTTGAGAGTCTTTTTTGAAAAATTACCCATTTCAGGGGCTCTTGATGGTTGGCACCATATGCTCAAGCCATTCAGATCAAACCAACTTTAAAATTGTAACATGTTGCCTTAACAATAACTGATGACCTTCCATTTTTACTTCAGATGTAAGCCTGAATTATTTAAAACTAAATCAAAACAAATATGTTGTCATGAAAGACCTTCTCAAAACAAATATTTTCAGATATTTCTAGATAAGCAGTCTCAAACAATCAAAAGGGCTCATGGAAGAAGTTCAATTCCTGTCTCTTTAGCTGGCGTCTTAATTTTCTGGAAACAAGATATTGAAGCTTTTGGGTGTGGTGAAACTTCCGGTCTCAACTTGAGTCTCTGCAACAGTCGTCTTCAAACAAAAGTTTACACTTGGATGCTGGGCTTATGATCATTCTCCCATTTACTATAGAGGTGTCTCTGTCTGATCTTTGGAAACGCACAATCCCTCCCGACAAAAAAAATGAAATTAGGAACCTGGATTTTATTGGTTTGGAGCTGTAATACTCTTAGAGGGTTAGATATCAGCATAGGAGTAGGGTTCTTTTGTCACTGAGTACATTTAAAGGTATTGAAATTTGTATTGCAAAGAGCCGGATCATCATATTTGTTCATCCGTGATGTCAATGGAGATGATGTGAAACCTTGGATGTATAAATATTTGATGCAGATAAATGATGTTCAATTGTATCTACATTAAAGATGATAATAATTTTAACTGAAGAAAAAGATCCACAATGATGAACCGGAAAAAACCAAGATAGCCTATATAGACCTAAGAACGAAACCAATATGCCGCATGAAATCTAGATGATAAGAAAGATACAATTTTTCAAAGGTAACATATTATATGTGACCATAGAGGATTTGAATGAAGATAAATTCGCATTCAAGCGATTTGTTTAGAGATTTTTTGGCTTGGGGATCTTTAAACATAGCTGTACAAAAAGTCTGTCCAACCTTCGACCACACCAGTTCCGATAGTGAAGTGGAGGCAGTCGATCAATATATGCTAAGAGAGATAGAACAGGAAGAGTCAGTTGACTTCGCTGAGAGAAATTCAATGCGTAGAATGGACTTACCCCATCAGGACGCAACATGGCCGGACGGTCAATTGACAGGAACTTGAATCTGGGGTGGCGCACTTTACTCATGGCAGCCTAAAAATTCATGTCCGCATTGTTAGTTATGCTTTCTTGAGTTGCATGGAGGGTTGATAAGGGCTAGTAGCACATAAGAAATTCAAACTGACCCGAGCAATCCTGTTGAAGATCGGTATCACCTGCCAATTGTAAACGGGTGTAAGTAGAGCTTCTTCCTCGGCCAGGGGACCTCCATCTAGCCGCTCGGGAAGATGACAGTCTTGATGTCCAGCGGTAGCAGTTCGATAGAATACTTTCTTGTTTTTTGCTCGAGGATCATCCAACATTTTATTGATGATTCGGATCCATTCCTCGAATGCATGATGGAAAACGCTTGTGACTTTGTCTAGAGGAAGATCCATGAATAACTTTGAAGTGTAATGTGCACCAGCGGAGGCGACCAACTTTGAATAACGATAGGTGGGATTCAAAAAATCGTCAAGATATAAGGATGGAGGATTGTCAAAAACAGTCTCATTCCAAGCGATTGACTCGATGCCTGGCAAAAGATTGTTCCTCTTGACTATATTCATGATTTCAGGTTTCGACAATAATAATCCGCTCCTGGGTGAGAGAAAGAAGGGTGTCGATTAACTATCCGACAAGATAGAACTCTTAGAAAAGCAAATTTACCTCAAGATTGTGACCACTGGCGTTACGTTGATGTCGAAGTCTTTGGGAAGTTTCATTTGCTGCACGTACGGTGACTCACTGTCGAGATATAGATGCTGAGTTGAATTCCACGGCACGTCTGGAGTCCAGAAAGGCGTTGCTCGTACGTAGGGGGCCTTTGAAAATCAGAAAATGTTTGTAGATGCCGTGCATTTGGGTCAGTAGCTGAAGTGCTTTGCGGGTATCACTTGAAATCCTCAAGCCAATGAGGGGTAGTAAAAAATGCTCACAAGCATACAAGAAAGGGACAAAAACCACTGTGCACTGAGAGAGTCTCCGATCAAGAGCCATCCTCCTTCGTAGATCAGTTCATTGATAAGACTATGTGGAGTCGGCTGCGGCTTCAGACGCCTTTCATTTTCCTGGCATCCCGGCTGCCATACATAGCCACTCACTTGAGCTCTCCAGTCCCACAGCTCTACGGTGTCGTTCTGGCCCCAAGGAGTGCCTAGGTTTGTCTTCGGAAGTCGATTGGATACACAATAATCCGCAGGGAAACCAGACCACTGGACTATATCTCCAAAGGAAGACAGTACGGGAGCGGTCTCATTTCTTGAAACCCATCTTCCATTGGACCAACTATCAGCAGAGCACACTGGCGAGTTCTCTTCCACCTTGAGGGTTTCATTTGCCGGAAAGATAGAATTCGTGACCAAGCCATAGATGACGACACCCGTAAGGAGGGTACAGAAGATGGTCCCCGAGGCCTTGAAGGCGAAGGTCACCGCAGTACTGATGACCCGAAAGCGTGAGCACTTCCGGTTCGAAGTTCCAGAGAAAGGTGCGGCGGAACCTATGGTGTGGTCATCTTCATTTTTGTCCTCAAAGGAATTCTCGAGGTCATCCTCAGTTTCGAGATCACGATGTGTCGTAAAGTTTTCTGAATATGGACTGTGATGTTGGACTTCTAGAGTGGCGAAACGTGCTTCTTGCCTTGAACTCATCAACGGTTCATTATCGGCATTCGAATGGTGATCATTTGTAACCGTGTTCGAAGAGCCCCACATCGGTGCCAGGTCAGAAGCTGTCGCGGTCAAGTTTCGCGAAATCGTCAAATGTAGAAAGCAGGGAGCCGATTGGGGTGGAATTCTAGAATACTGTTAATTGATGAAGAGACAAAAGAAGAAAGAATTTTGGGCAAGGCTCATAAGGGCCGTGATATTTGTTCGTCTTCTTCTATATCCCAATAAATAGGGTTGGGTCTTGAGCTTGAAACGATTCTTCTTTGATTAGATTTCCTGAAACCTGTCTCAAGTTTGGCGTTTCAAATCGCTTTATTGATAAAGGATCCAAGATATATTTAACGACTCGCTGTGTCTTGTATTGTCAAAGTTTCTATGTAAGCTCAGGAAGTCGGAATAGAGTCATGATGAAGCGTGTAGGATCGTTCAGTGTCAGATGTTCCACAGACAGGGGTGATGAAGGCAAAGATATTAATCAGATCAGAGGCAAGCATGAAACCCGTGGCATTTACCTGAGCCTACATAGCACCACGGCGACCTTCCCCTGATTTGAGAAGCGCTCGTAACGACCGACGAGGCAACCGTAACAACGCCACCCGTCATATAAGGCTAAGTGAAAGGAACCAAGCTGGTGCAGCCTTGCAAGTTGCTACCGGTCAGAGCCATGGATTGGCACTGGCAGCTTCCTTGACCTATCGAACCATGACGGTATGATGTTTGAAACTTTGTGCATGCCACCTGCCAAGCAAGTCTACACGTGGCAAGGCCTTCAGAGCTGCAACAAAGTCGGCAAAGTGAGAAATGCTTACACCGAGACTCCAACTTGCTTCGAACATAAGTGGAGAAGGTAATCCGGGTAGGCAGCGGTTTTTGAGGTCGCCCACTTCGGCTGTATGAATTCCTCAGATTTCCTTAGACTTCAAGTTGACTGCCAGTCTGCCATTGATGTGGGCAAGTTACGCAACAAGCAATGAGCAATTCCACCGCGGTGAACCCAGATCAAATCATTTTTGTTCGAATAGTTCAACCTTGTTCACCGCAAAGCTCGCTCTAACAAACCACCTGGTATCATGAAAGGCTCACCGCATATGTATCCTTCTTTCTTATGTTACGCTTTTACAAACAAGTAGGGGAACGTGAGCGATGGCTTCTCTTTGTTAAGCTAACATGAACACCATCTGGAAACTTATCTGTTCGTCACATTCCTTTAAGACTTCAAATACTTCTGTGATGATGTTCCTTACGTCTGGGAACGATGTGAAAGATGGTTTAACTCTGGCTGTCATATGTGCTGAGGCTACCGGCGACTTCTTTGACCCGGTTACCGTGATACTCGCATATATCACAATCATTTATCATCATCGGTTTCTTTTGTTCATCAAATCGTGCATTCAACGTATCACCACTATCATCAACATGTCGAAAGAACTATCGTTCCGTGACTTTAGCATCGCTGGCTTGGCAGTGCGAGCTTGGAATTATCCCGTATCAGAAACCTCTCAAGCTGAAGTAGCCTGCTTATTTTTGCTTCATGGTCGACTTTGTACCTCAGCAATGGTCGAGCCATTCACCAAGAGGATAATTGAACATGCCAACGCTCTTCCAAAACAAGCTGCGAAACATCTGATTGTCATCACCTTCGATCATCGCAACCATGGGTCGCGACTGCACTCCATAGCCGCCAATCATGCCTGGAATACTCATCCTAACATGCCTGGTACTCCGATCGAGAATCCAACGCATGCACTTGATATGTACGCGATCCAAACCGGAACTGCGGAGGACATCTCGATGTTGATCGACTTCATTCCGTCCTATCTCTATCCTGAACGCGCAAATCCCATCACCGCGTGGTGCGTGGCCGGAATCTCACTTGGCGGGCACTCCGCATGGCTAAGTGGTGCCATGGATCAACGCGTCAAATATGTTATTCCGATCATTGGATCCCCAGATTACGAAACCTTAATGCGACATCGAGCAGCCCGCTCTCGCCCGGCCATTCCTTTCGCTCCACCTCACTTTCCAGATGCTTTGGTCGAGCTCGTAAGACGAAAGGATCCCTGCCAAGCTGCATCAAGCGTATGGAATGGAAAAAACCTCCTCGTGTTATCCGGAAGCGTGGATAAACTAGTGAACTTTATCGACAGTGGCGCCTCGGCCTTTATCGATCGCTTAAAAACTCAAGCTAACTTGCAAAGTATTGAAGTGGTGGTCGAAGATGGCGCGGGTCACGAACTTACTGAATCAATGATTTTGAAGACTTGCGACTGGGTTTCGACTCACATCTTGATCAAAAAAGTAAATATTGCCAAGCTCGCTGTCCTTTAACCAAATATGAGAGCGAAATGTTTACGCAGAATGTTTGTCTTCAGTCATGAAAGTCTTGCATATCTTTACGTCACACACCTTGGTTCTGTATCATATCTTCTGATTGGATCACTCAACGCGATTTATCAATTGCACTGTCGTACTTTGATCGTCTTAGAAGTCGCTCACGCAAAATCTTATACGCGCATTCTGATACGATCATTTCAAAGCCAGGTCAAGCCATCTTGAATTCCTATTGTCTTCATGTCTACTTCTTATCACTACGCCAGGTCGGATCGCAACACTGGTGACTTCTTAGGCGCGATTGATGTCAGTTTATACAATCTTAACCTTATTTGTAATAGAACACCAGGTAAAATACCATTAGTTTCAACATCTGGTCTGCTCTGATCGAGTAAGTTGATCAACATATTTGAGTATAATCTGAAGTACCATCTGTGATACTTTCTTGAGATATAGATTGCCAACAAGACTACATGAAAAATAAGAGGCAAGGCGCAGTGATAATTGCATCAGATTGCTCTGTGCCAGTGGGCAATGCATTGTCTCACAAACTTCTGCTAAAGTCTCGACCTTCAGCACTACACGAGGCAAAGAATAGAAGAGTGTGATGCGCAAAAATTCTTCTCAAATCATGACGGATTTATCTTGAGCTCTTTTAGTTCTCCATCTGAGCTCCCCTAATGTGTAGCTTGATAAAAATAAAATGCTTCATGTGGCTAATTTGGATGCACGTAATTGAAAACAGAATCAATAGACACTAATCACTGTTCACTGGGAACCCATTGTCCACCAGAGCCTTGGAAAAATTGTGTAATAAGCATATGGCTCCTTTTCTTTTTGAATGGACTGAGTGTTGGACATCAATGGAGGAGCTTAATTTGACACAAACAGGAAAGATGACTGCATGTATCTACACAAGACATGTCTTCACAGTCCTCTCATAGATATTTCATGCATATTCATACACCTCTGGTATTATGAGCTTACCATAGCTAACATCCCATCCACAGCCACCTACAAACCAAAAGGCTTTGCCATCTTGTGAATCTGAAATCCCAACAAACAACCTGGCTTCATTCAGCTTACTTAGGGCCCGTTCGGCTGGATTTCGAAATAATCGTTACCCAAAAACGATTTTTCGATCTGCCCCTTTTTCAAGGGGCAGATTAAAATACCGAATTTCGGCTTTTTCGTTTACCGAACAGTTGACCAAATTGGTCAACGAAAGATCGAAATAATCGTCGTTGACCATTTGATCAGCGTTCAACTACAAGAAATGAAACCATTTTTTCAAACGAAACTTGATTGAAACTTGAAAATCAATCGTTTCGTTTCGTTTTCGTTTTCTTTTTCGTTTCCACTCATCCACTCATCCACTCATCCATCCATCTAGGTCATCAACGACCAAACTCTTCATTTTTTTTGTATCATCGTAACATTTCACATCACGCCATTTAAAACATCATGGAGCATCGTCCACGTGCTTCAATTCAATCTCTCACACCTGAGAAACGTGCCAAACATCAAAAGCTGCTCAAACTACAATTTCTTAAACAGCTCCTTGCTGTTCAACAACAGCAATTTCAAATTTTTTGTTACTTTAGCACTGGTGTACAGGCATGTGCGGCTCAAATCCTGCCTCATCTCACCAAAACTCCGCGTCTTACGTCCATCCTCAGCGGTCAGGCTTGGATTGATGAGCTCATTGCTAGTCAAAATAACTCAGTTTTCTACGAGAATCTTGGCATGCGTAAACATGTTTTTTTTGAATTACGTTCTGTACTTGAAGAATCCGGAATTTTATATGACTCCCGTTGGATCACCGGAACTGAGAAGTTGGCTATCCTTCTCTATACTGTCATCACCGGCCTTTCTAATCGTAAACTTCAAAATCGTTTTCAAAGATCGGCTGATACTATTTCTAAGTAATTCATCTATCTTTCATTTTTCGCTTTTTTTTTGCTTCTTTTCAAATTTTCTCATCACTATCTCTTTTGGCTAGGACAATCAATCACCTTATTAAAGGAATTTCCAACGACAGAGATTTACTCAGCAAATATATTCCTCTTCCAAATGCCAACACTCCTCTTGCGGATACCTTTTCCAAGAATCCGAAGTTCATGCCTTATTTCAAAGACTGCATTGGTGCAATTGACGGTACACACATTCCGGTCACTCCGCCAGCTTCCGAATTCATTCCTTTCTCTAATCGCAAAGGCTACACCTCTCAGAACGTCCTTGCTGCCTGTAATTTCAACATGGAGTTTATTTATTTATTGGTTGGAGCTGAAGGAAGTATGGCCGACGGTGCTCTTTGGACTTTGGCTCGAAGTCGTGATCTTACTATTCCAGCTGGAAAGTATTATCTCGGTGACGCTGGCTTTGCTCTCACCGAGAATTGTATTGTTCCTTTCCGAAAAGTTTGTTATCATCTACGCGAGTGGGAAAAGAAAGGTTTCAAGTGAGATTCCTTTTTTGTTCTTATCTTTTGTCATCAATCTCATAATTTCTCTCTTTCTTCTTCTCAATCCTTCCATCTTAGACCAATGAATAAAGAAGAGTTATTCAATCTTTGACATGCTAGTGCACGCAACGTCATTGAGCGTATCTTTGGAGTTTGCAAGAAGCGCTTTCAAATCATGGCGCACGGGTGTGAATACACCATCGAGATTCAAATTTCAATGGTCACGGTGATGTGCTTTATTCACAACTTTATTTGTGTCAAGGATCCAAAAGGTTCAGCTGAAGAATTCCCTCAATTTGGAGAAGGATTTATTCCCGAACCTCAAGATACTACGGAAGCGCCTACTCAAGAACAATCTGGTTATCTTCAAGCATTTGGTAGCACTGCAGAAGGAAATAACTATGCTAAAAATCTCAGAGATAGAATTGCAGAAGATATGTGGAGGGATTACTTAGTGGAGACCGAAAGAAGAAGAAAAGTAAACCGAAGTAAACAAAGACATGGACTACCTCCCATGTATCCTGGTGTTTAAATCATATGTAGCTATTTTATTTTATATTACATCTCTTAATCAAAGCATTTTTATCTCATGTGTATTACAAGAATCATATGTAGCTAATTTATTTTATATTACAACTCTCAATCAAAGCATTTTTATCTCATGTGTATTACAAGTCTCACTTAGAAATATTGTTTGTTATCTTACATTGATTAATCAGATCTTTTGTTTTTGTTTGTTCAATGAAGGTTCCTCTGAATTCATGATCAGTTCATATGAATTAAGGACACATACATAGGTTAACATTGCAATCAGTACCAAATCAGACAGTCACAGCCACTACACTACACTTGTATCAGCATGTATATATATATACAAGTGTAGTTGATAACATATTTTATATAAAGGTTTAATAGTTTTTTATTTAGAATAAAACAGCACAAGATTTTTATTTAAAGGTTTAATAGTTTTTTATATTTAAGATCAAACAGCACAGCATTCTTATTTAAAGGTTTAATAGTTTTCTATCTAAAATATAAAAACGTGGAATCGACTCGCATGAAGTACCGTGTCTTGGATCTGGTTCACTTTGCTCCAGGTCGCTTTTCATGCTTTTGAAATGTTTCATTTCAATTGTGATAGTGTTGTGTTGTCTTTGTTAGTGCTTCCCGGTGCTTTTATCACTCTGTGGAGAGTAAGCACTAATGTGTGCAATCACACTCTTTTTGTTAGTCGATAACAGTCAGAATACAATAACAGACAATAACATTATATTTTCTTTGTTAGTGCACGACTGTACTTTTCTGCCCAGTGCTTTTCCCACCCGTCGATTAGAAGCTCTACCTTTTCATTATCACTTGTCTGTTTTTGTTCGCGTTTGTTGTGTTTAATTGTACAATCATATTCCTTTTAATCTTTTGACCTTCAACCCTTTTGTTCCTTTTCCTTGTTATCTTCAATTACAAGCTTTTCCAATGCTTGTTCCAAATTTTGTGTATCTCGCTTGGTATATGTTCATTTTCACACTATAAAAAGGCCCTGATGAGTTCTCCCAATTGCTTCACCTCTCCCAAACCACTTCACACATGGATAATCCTAGCAACACATCCTCTTTATATACAAATATCTTTATTATCATTGTCCGTTTCATTTTACTCTCCAATCAACTACTTCCTCTGTTGTCTTGAGTCTCGCCATTTTGTCTTCATCTCTGGTTGATTAAATTGTATACTCAGCCTACGCTCTGAAACTTTCATATCTCTTCCATATTCATATTGCCTTGCTTGTAAACAATTTGATCTTTGATCGCGAACTTTGCTATTTCTTATTCCAAATGCTCAATCTCCTATGACGAGCTTTTCTACTCTTCCTCTAAGTTTGTGTCTCACCCTTTATATATGGTCACTTCCACCCTATAAGAAGGGCCTATTGCACCCAGCTTCATTTCTTGAACTCTCACAACCAATCTGCCTCTCCCAAGTTAATTCAAGCTTGAATCTACTTACCCACCAATCCTCTCAGTTTCCAAATATATTTATCCTGCCAATAACTTCACAACTTTTACCCCTCACATGCAGCAGATATGTAGTGGTGTACTCTTGAATTTATTTTCATTGAACAACAATCAGGTGAAGATGCATTACAACCTAAATTGATGATTCTTACCACTTTCAAGTCACTTAGTTTTTTGTTTCTCTTTTGACCTTCTGCTATCTTGGCCAACATTTGTCAGATTTCAGGAAGAGAGAAAGAGAGAGATAGGGAAGTATAAAGAGCCAAATAGAGAAAAGCAGTTATTTTTCTACTCCTATAGTCTCATGACTGTAAGATCAACCACACTGATGAAGAAAAATGATGACGTTACATATGGCACAGAGTGTAAGGAGATTAAAAAGTAGGAGACACTATTTTTGAAACTTCTCTGTACTATAAAATGACATAATTGATTTTATCCAATCCATCAAAAGAGCTTAATTATTTTTGATCTCTCAGCAAAAAGTGCACATTTCTCCTCTTGATAATGAAGAAATAAATTGATTTTTTGATAAGGGTTGGTAACTTCAGTCTGATTTCTGACAAAGAACCATAATCATACATCCATTCAAAGCTTTTAGTCAGATTAGAGAAGAGATCCAACCATTCATCATGAAGAGAGTTGTGAATTTCTTGCAAAATTGACTTTTATTAATTTTTTCCATTGATACTTCTCAGTTATAAGATAATTTGGCAAATCATGAAGAATGATAATTTAGGTTCAGCTTCAGTAACAAGTTGGTGCCAAGAGACTGACTTGAGTTCAAATCTGCAACTACTTTGATCATTTTGAAATGAAACTACAGAAGCATTATGCAAAGAAAGTGAGTCCATCATTGTTCTGTGAATAAAGGAAGAATCAAGAATGATGTCTTTGTATGAAAGCCTATTCCCAAATATCAAGCTCTTAGACCTGGTTCAGCAGGTTTTCATCAACATGTCCCATCCAATTAGTCACCAGATTCTTCCACAGAGACAGCAAGCGGTCAACCCAAGAATTTAATTGAAATACCTGATTCAGAAGATTTTCAAGGACTGCCAAATTGTCAGAATCCATCTTATCCTCAACTTCCGGAATTTGATCAACAAACTCAGAGTCATACAATTAATTCTTCTGATGATAATCAATTTCGAGACCAACTAGACGTCTTCACTCCAACTGAATCAATACCTATCAAGGCTTTTAGCTTTTTGGTAATTTTGCAATTAAAATCTTTATAACCAAACTATATTTATTTTCCAGTGTCCAATTCTGCTGCAAATTCTACATTCTCTTTATCTATAATTCATCAAGTTGAAAGCTTCATAAATGAATTATCCACTTGTTATACTCTTGCTCCACTTTGCATTCAATTTCATGGTGAAAATTCTGATGAGAATTATTTCAATCATTGTTCAAACCATGGTATCAACCACAGAGTCGGAATCAGAACAAGAAATCCAGGAACATAAGTTCTTATCCCTGTGTACTGTCACGGTAAAAAAAAACCTGAATATGTATTGGTTGTTTATAATACCAGTAACCAGATTAGAAGACATTGTGGTCCTTATGGATTTTGCTTGGCATGTGACTTACGCAACTGAGTCATTGAGACACTAAATAGTGGGTGGGGTCAACAAAGCTCAATTTGTTTAAGTATTATCTTTATTTATAGACCTTGAAGCAGAATATCATTGTTTCTCTGATCTTATCCATTTGGTCAGGAGATATCAGGGATAAAACAATAATTTGTGTGGAAAGTTCCAATATCATTGTATAATCATTCATGGGTATATTGCATTGGAAACCTTTTGTAGCATTACTGCCTTGAGTTACACTCCCATTGACTGTAAACAATAGTGGGACATGTAATTTAACATCTTGGCACATACCATAATAATGGCCAGGTGATTTCTTGGTAGGCTAGGTTTAGAAATATGATCATGTGGAGCAGTGTGGCATTGCTGATGGTTGCTATGGAGTATTACATGTTTGCAAGGGTGTTAAGGCACAGTGAGTTATTTTGGAACAATTCAATACAATGTTATAAGAGGTCCCTGGTTGCGGGCATGCCCACATATTCTCTAGTTTAGAATAAAACAGCACAACATTCTTATTTAAAGGTAATATAGTTTTTTATATTTAAGATCAAACAGCACAGCATTCTTATTTAAAGGCCTATGTATCAGCATGTATGGATACACAATGAACTTGATAATATCTTGAAGTCCATCTTGAAGATAAATGATAGAGAATCAAAAGAAAGAAAGATAGATAGAATCATTGAGTCAGTAGGTGATGGATGATGATAGAAGAGATTATTTGAAAGAGATTACATGAGAAACTACTTACTTTATTTCTTGAGGATGTATTGAAGCCAATCATCACGCTCACAAGCTGGTGTATTGACGTATGTTTCAGCCATCACGGGCTTTTCAGCAAACAAATCTAAAGCAGCGTAGCGTTGAGCGCGTTCAAGAGTCGATTTATAGATGAGGGAAACAGCTTGTCCATGAGTGGAAGGCTTGTCCGTTTGAATTGCATGGGCCGCAGTGTCGATAGAAGCTGAAGTCGAGGCAATGGAAGATTCAATGTTGGAACCGAAGGATTTCATGTTGTCCGAGATACTGTCGATGATATCAATCCCAGAGCGTTTCTTCGTTTTAATGGGAGCACGACCTTTCAACACGACCTTGGACTTGCGGTGACGCTTTGCTGCTGGAGACTCGTCTGAACTCGAGTTATCCACCGGCTTGGAATCAATTACAGGTAAGTCGAAACCGTCAGAAGAAGGAGATTTAGCAAGAGGTTGAGGGGAAGCAGGTGGAGAAGAAAAACCATGAGGATAAGGAGGAAAAGGCTCGGGTTGTTGGGATATGAAAGGTGAAGGGATGTCCGAGATGTGTTGATTGATGGCTTCGTCAACGTGTGGGGTAGATGGAGGAATCGATAGGTCTTCGGTTTGATTGTTGACAATCCCACTCTTGATGTACTTCCCCGTAGCCTTGTGACCCTCCACTAACACACCAATGGCATCGAAAAGAGGAAATGGACGACCTTTGCACCGAGCGTACTCCTTTGCCTTTTTACTAGACTTAAAAAGAGCAAGGGATGTCAGTAAAATGTAGAAATCAAAAGAGAAAACAAAAAAACTAGAAATCAAAAGAGAAAACAAAAAAACTTGACTTACCTTATCAGCAAGAATGGGTGCCCAGACCGAATCGGGTAGCACCATGCAATCATCTTCCCACCCCGCACCACTCAATCCATTGAGGTATTTATAATCAGCATATGTATTAGTCAACTGTAGATAGATAGAAGTAAAAAAATGTCAATAAAGAGAAACGAACGTTCAGAGAAAGAAAGAACTCACAAAATACCAATGAGCCTTACAAGCCTTTGCGGTTTTGGCTGCACTGACATGAACTAAATCAGTACCGGGAATTTTCTTCTCTTCACTTCCAGCGAGTGCCTCCTCAACCTTTGTCCAAACAGTGGTCTTGAAGCCATGAGCAGTGGTGGCGTTTTCAGGTCCAATCGGTGTGTTGGCAGGCTGTCGATCAGCCGTGAGAACCTCAATCATCAACAAGTCATCTTTGTCGTCCCATTCAGCCTTGACTCTGGAGGTCTTTGGCGTTTCGGTGATTGGCGGAGGGTTCAGCTTGGAGGTCTTTGGTGTAGCGGTGATTGGCGGAGGGTTCGGAACGGTAGATGGCAACAAGGTCGGTTCAATACAAGATGGAAGAACTCGTTGATCTCGAATTGCTCTAGGAGCACGTGGTCGAGCGGCGGTACCCATAGGTTGAAGATAGTAAAGATAATAAAGTAAAGAAAGCTTGAAACGAGATACTAAAGTAAAGATAGTTTGAAACGACGATAGCAGGACGGTGAAATAACTTAAACGACAATAGGAAAATGGTGAGTTAGGTTGAAGATAGTAAAGATACTAAAGTAAAGATAGCTTGAAACAACGATAGGAAGATGGTGAGTTAGGTTGAAGATAGTAAAGATAGCTTGGATAGCTTGGAAGGACGACGATAGGAGTGAATGTCTTGAAAAGAAGACGATAAGATGGGATAGATGGTAGAAGAAGACCCTGACGAAGGTCCTCATTGGAGACTGGCGATGTAAGAGATAGAAGAGAGATGGAGAGAGTTGTGATCAATGAAACGGGATAGAAAAGAAGAGTGAAGGAAATAAAAGGGTGGGTGAAGGAAACAAAAGGGTGGGTGTTTCATGACGGAGATGGAAGTTGATTGAGGGGCAAATACGATATTTGGATCTGAAAAACACCCTTGAGGCTGTTTTTCAGATCGGATTGGTATTTGACCAAATACCGTATTTGGGCTTTGATCAAATACGGTTTCCAAACACCGGTGTATTTGGCCAAACCCAAATATGTATTTGACCCAAATATCGTATTTGGCTTTGGTGGGGTATTTGGCCAAATACGATATTTGGAACCCAGCCAAACGGGCCCTTACTGTGCTAAAAACCACTTATTTCACAAATCCCTTGTGGATCCTATGAATTCCTGGTTTATTGGCATGTTTACAATGCCTTTGACCTAAAGTTGCTCTAGATTCAGACTTATTGCATATTTTGGTGGTGTCAGAGGGCCTCTATTTGGGTGGAGTCTACTCTTATTTTCTGGAAGTCCTATGCCTCTTCTGTTTTCATCATTCTATAGCACATTTCAACCATAGTTGACCATAATAATCTCAAAATGGACTATGCAAGCTATGGTTATCTGGTGCCCACTTGCAGACTTCTACCGTAGTTGTCAGCTAATGACTCAGAGTTGTGAATTGAAAGTATATTGTGTTTGAAGACATGTGCCTTGACTAGAAAAGTGAGTGTGTGAATACCATGGCAAGAAAGGAACAGGTGCTCAGTGTTTCAGGCGTGTTTGAACAGTGCTGCAATTTCCTTAAACACTGATTGCGTACTTGCAAAGAGCACCCTAACCTCACAAAACTCACATGAGAGGTGGTAAAGCAAAGTGGCAATCTTCCAAATAACAATAAGATAATAATTAAAATTTGATCTCTTCAAAGGGTCTACTAGAATTGTCTAATCTAAATAGTTCATGTGGCTTAAATTCAGTTTCTAATCCAAGAGCTAATGCAGCAGCTTATGGATCAGATGCACCACAAACTAAAGCATGACTTTTGGGATAATTCAATAATGTTTGCAAAACTTTTTCTGTGATTGTTAACTTTTAGTGTGATTTGCAAAATATGCTCAATTGGTTTCTCCTATAAAGAATAGGTTTGGAGCCTGGGTGATCCAAGCTGAACTTGCAATGAGTAGGTCTAGCTAGAATTAGGGCAAGAGCCCTAGTTGCAAGAGGTCAAAGAAAGCTATAGTAGAATAGTTTCTAGATACAGTTGCAACTGACTCAAAGAGCATAAACAGGTCTGCTATGGGGTGGCCTAAAACATATTACAAATCAGAGTAAGAGGGAGAGGAGGGTGGGTCCAAAAAATTATATGAGTTGTAAGGAGATTAATATCAAGAGGAAGAACAGGACCGCAGAAATCTCCAGGGGAAGTACCGAACCTAAAACAACCCAGGACAACCTGTCCAATACATACCCTGTGACATGGTAAAAACCCAAAAATTGAGCTTGAACTTCTGGTTTTGTCAGTAGGTTCAAGAAGCAAAAACTTCTAAAAATTTCCCTAGAGACCATTCCATTCTTTTTCTGTCAGCATGTACAGCTATTCATGAATTTCCTGTCATGTTCGCAAATTTTTTTGCGATTTTGGTTGCCAATACAGCCCTGTACAGGTGTGTATTTGGTACAGCCAGGGACCCATCTCCCAGTTCTGGCCCGACAGCATATTCTGCTATCGGTCCCAATCTGTTGCTTGGTCCTGCTGTTTGGCAGCGTAATTCAATCAATACCCAGATCGAACTCGACGGCACACCTTCCGGCCTCCCAGACGATATCACTAGCCACCTCCCCTCCTCCAAACCAATCGATGGCTGACCCACCCAGTGGGATGTTTGGTTCTCTATTCAAACATCCATCAGATCGGAACAGCGAAGGCTTTCATGTCCACTACCTGAACATCCACAAAACTTTCAAATGGCTTAACGAGGACCCAACTCCGGTATGGTCGGTCACCAGTTTCCTCAACCACAGGTCGAGCGATTTCATGCGTCACATAAAAGGACGGCTTCATTGTCAGCTTACTCAACGATCAAAGCAAAATCTGTCATACTTATCTCCAAAACCTGGCCAGATGGGCAACCGCAAGCTCTCTCATGTCCCCCTGTGGGTCATCTTGTTCTCTTCTTCTTGTTCTCCCGTCCTCATTTTGTTCATTGTCGACTTTGGCCTATCATTGAGCTATCACTGATATTCTCTCTCTTGTTCTCGATCTTCTATCATTCAGGCGCGCTGATAATCATTTGGACAATATGTCGAGTGCAATTCGCACAAGAAGCTACCATGCCCTTGTTGCTCAAGGAACCATGATGAATGGGTAAGTGGTTCTCTCAAATAAGCACTAAGACGCACTCATATTGATGAAATGTCACTTTTGGTAGGACCCCGCCTAACCACCGGCCTATGACGCAGTCAAATGCCAGTCTGGCCCTTCCTCCAGACGCTTTGGCTGGCCGTATCTCTGCTGCTCCTGCCCCATGCGTCTTTCGGGCTACGTCCTCACCCCTCATGTCTGCGGAGCATTATCCAAACGGATACAATACCCCGGTTATAAGCCCGGTTTTGCGGCGTACTTCCTCTGGCCTGCCCCTCCCCATGTCCTCGCAATCTTTGTCTGCCTCGTTGTTCAACCAGCACATCAACCCGGCGATCTTCGACACACCGATACGTTCCCAATCTTCCTTGGTTTTGGACACCGCGGGGACCGACTTGTTGACCGAAGGCCCTCTCTTGGACGATGAACTAGGATCCCCGTCCAAGAGATTGGCTGTGAATGGACCTGCTCGTACTGAAAATGATTTGAATGACGATGACGGTGAGTGACGATTTGATTATTTTCAATCACTTGTGGAAACTGACTCAGGCGTCTTGGTAGACCTCCCGCGTGACATCTTCGACGCACCTAGGGGCTCTCAGGCTGTTGACCTTGCTCCTCCCGCCGTCTTTGATCTTACTCCTCAAAGTCAAGGTGCTCCCTCGCTGTTGTTTCTCCCCAATGAAGAACGGTTGTTCAACGTGTATTTCAATCTTTGGCAAGCCCAATGTCCCGAGGATGATCCTGTGGCGGGTAAGAAACGTAAACGCACCCCCGGAGGTACTAGACCCGTCAAGCAAAAGGTCACTAAGCCGAAATATTCAAACTATGCCTCAAAAATCCCTACAAAATTCACCATCAAACCGAAGCACTGTTCTTTTCAAGCCTTCAAGCAGGCCATGTTTTCCTCCTGCGACGAAAGGCTTCCTGGGGTCTTGGAGGTTTTCCACCGCGCCTGGGCAACCCGCAGCATCTCTCTCCTTGTGTTCGTCAACGGTTCACCTAACCACAAGGCCACCGACAAACAAACTATCAGTACTCCTCAATCATTCCAATCTTTTGTGCATGCTGCCTTGAGTGCTTCTGCCTCGACTACGATGGGGTGTAGAATTGTTCATGAAGACCCACGGAAAACGGCCCATGCCATGCGATCCATCCTGAGTGCTCCGAAACCCTCGGACAACAAATCTGAAGAGTCCGATGGTAACGAGACTGATGGTTCAGTAGGTGTAAGTGTTCCTCTTTTGTTTCGGTTATGATCCTCCACTCTTTTGTTTCGGTTGTGAATCTCCACCATGTTGACTGACAAATCTCTCTATCTACCAGTCAGGTATCCTCAGCGCTGGCGAACGAAACCTTTGCACTCTCATGACGCGATTCGCTAAGGACTTCAAGTCCGGCAAGAACGTCACCAGTGTGCCGAATCCGAGGGACTCTTCTCAAGTGCTGCTACTGAATACCGCTCGAATCCGGACCTGGGCCAACGACTGGGTGAGTTTGGTGGTTTGCGCCTTTGGCAAACTGGTGCGAGGTATCTGATCAGTCTTGATTATTCTGCAGGCTGACGGGATTCAAGGTGTCGATGAGGTGAACCCACCAATGACCCGTCCCGGTTTCCGTTGGATCCAGGCATCCGACTATGAAAAGGAGAAGAACACCCTTCTCGGCTTGACGACACCTGCCTCCGGGGTTCCCCAACCGCCTTCTACTGCCTCTGGGACGGTCGTCCATCACAATTACTATGGACAACCGTTCCCAGGTGCCCCACCTCCACCTGCCGGCCATCTCGGCGCAGGCGCTACCCCTCACTCCGCGGTTGCCAACGAGGGATCTCAACGTTTGTCGCCCCCGCCTGGAGCTCCTCCCAATTTTGAGTCATTCCTCCTGTTCGCCAGCATCCGGCCTGACTCGCAAAGGACCCGTCAAGCTTTGGCTAGTGAGGGTATCGACGATTTCCTTCGGTTGTTGGACCGTAGTACATACTCGTTGGCCAATTTTAGGTCCATGGGGATCTCTTTTGCTCACGCAGAAGACCTTTGGAAGGCTGTTCCCAAGTTTCTCATTCACCTGAAAGCTGCTCATTCCTCTTGAAGTTCTTTCCGTACCCACGTTTGTATGGATTGTTTGTTCCCCCAACCTCTTTCCTTTCTAATCATCTCGGTTGTAACCTTGTGTGTGTGGTGACGTTCAAGACTTGTGTTCTTTCTATTTTCATCTTGATCTTGACCCATGAGCGTTACGCTTGTTGATGGTTACTTGTTTGCTTCGATCGATCTCACTTGGTCCTATGACCTTTGATAATACACATCCCCTTTCACACTGCTGTCCCGAAAACAACGAAACACCTTTCATGTTGAGTATCGCCCCCCCAAATGAGATGAGAGATTTTTTTTGGCCCAAAAAAAAATTGACTTTGTTATCGATTGCACTTTGGATATCTCCAAAAGAGCTTTTCAATGAGCTCAATTCAAGTGACTCATTTTTAAAACTCACTACACATGGTCTCATATGTGGAAGGGCACCTTTGTGGCCGGAGAAAAATTCTTGGATGATATTTCACGCAAACACAATTCATTTGGGACCTTTACTAACTCGTGGTGAGCTACTAGACATTGAAACAGCGGAACAAACAAGGAAGAACCATGTGTGGACTAGACTACAGGAATCTAAAGAATGGTGCAACCTAGAGCCAATAACCACAAACAGCATACAAACGATGCATTAGAGCCCCAGTAAAAACGTGCCACGCCCTATCCATGATCACATCGATCTTTTCCGCAGCAGGGGTCCGAATTAGCTCCTGGGTCCGTCGGAGATGAGACTTCAACACACTGAAAGCCTTTTCAATGGGGTTGAGGTCGGGCGAGTAAGGCGGAAGGTACAACAGGCGGATCCCTCTCTCTTCAGCCAGCTCTGTGATCCGTCCGCCGTGATGGATACGTGCGTTGTCCATCACCAGGACGGAATTTGCTTCTGGATATCGATTCATTACCGGGAACTACAGGGAGGCGCAGGAAGAAGCGGGTTAGTGAGTTGCTGGAAATCGAAAAAAAAGGTGACTAACCAGCCAATGTTTCAAGAAGCCCTCAAAGTCGCGCCGAAGGAAGATTCCTTCTTGGCAGTCCACCGCCAGGACGCCGCCTCTGAAAATCGCAGGAAGAAGTGAAAAACGCCCGCTGCCTTGGGTCCAGGGCACCCTTGCAGTGCGATGACCACGTTTGGCGCGGCCAAACTGTCTTTGGAGAAAACGCTCTTGCACAGCACATTCATCTGCAGCATGGGTTCACAGTCAAAAGTTCCACATGTCAGTGGATGAGGATACAGTTGAAAGACATCGCTGAGGACTTACCTAGAAAGACCAGCATGTCAGGTGTCAAAGCGCCTACCGCGTGCAGATATTTGGCACGTTTTGTTGCACTTTGAGCCGGATGGACCGTCCGAGCCTTTTTTAGGGTGAGCTGAAGACGGTTCTTGAGGTCTTGGGCAATCGTATTAAGAGAGATCCAAGTGCCAGTTTGTCGGTAGACGGCGTGTCGGTACTCGTCCAGGTAAAGTCCCGGGTTGCCGTTGAGGAGCTCTAGCATGAAGTCCCTATCTTTGTCTGTCAGCTTGGTATTCCGGCCAAGCTGCTCGTAATCGGCAGGATTCCGAACCACTGAAGCTGTTTGTTGATAAAGTGCATGCCATTGGGAGATGGTACGCGCGCTAACCGTCGACTTCAGAATTCGTTGAACACACTGAATCGTCTTCCCGTCACGCAGGTGCTGGACTGCCAAGACCTTGATACCAACATCGTACTTTCCAGGTCGGACGGTTGGCCGAGTCCTCATAGCTGGCGACGATAGCACAGTGTCAGCGAGGTGGTATTGATATGGGAGATATGAGAGGGATCTTACCTGAACTAACGGTGAATGGGCGAGGCAGTGAAATCGGGATGAGTGAGGTGGTGGTTTGAGGTTGGGATGTTGACGTGGATAAACCCGGTCTGGAGACGGAATCCGTTACAAACGGTGTTGAACCTGGTTAACCTAGGTCTTACATGTGTACTACTACCAACGTATACAGGTCTGTATCCGCTGTACAGGGTGGTGGCGCAGCAACCAAAATCGCAAAAAATTTTGCGAACATGACAGGAAATTCATGAATAGCTGTACATTCAAAAGTGTCTATTTTGGTCTTTTTTTTTTGGCCAAAGCCAAAACCATACCTGTCACGCTGGTAAGTCTGAATTCAAAAAAATCTTTCTTGGCTTCAAAAAACCAAAACATACCTTTTTTGTGGGTACCTCAGCATTTTTTTGACCCTTGATCCATTCCAATTAGGACAGGTTCTTCAACCGGGGCTTTCCAGGGTCCTGGATGAACTCACATAACTTGAGAATACTCAATGATAGATAGTATTATTTTACAGCTTCTTGAGTAAATGGAATGAAGTGGGAAGAGCTGAGCTCCAGATCATCCACATGACTATAAATAGAATCATCATGAAGGCAAAGAGAAGGAAGGTAATGGAATCATTGCAAAGAAGACGGCACAGAAGTGCAATCACATGTAAGACAATGTCTTGCCCCTACTTTGCTAAACCTCTTCTTGTATCTAGAATAGGGCTATGACCTGGCCTCCCAAGCCTGCCCAATAATTTCTTGGAGGCAAGCGGTACACACCCCAGGTCAGCTGAGCTTGGCCTACAGAGCGCCAGGAGCCCCGCCACGGGCCCGGGCCCTGGTGTTTTTGGTCCTATCCCTTCAATACAGGCCCACAACATGCCATGGTTTGCTTGAAAATGCAGCCAAGCCTTTCCAGGGCCAGGCGGTACCGCGGGGCCAGGACATAGCCCTAATCTAGAAGCTCCACTGCTAGTGGCAGTGCTCATGTTGTGGGCGCGGCGCAAAAAACGTGAAAAAGTCGCGCCTGGTAGCGCCCCAAATCTTCAAAATGTGCAGGGGCGCACCCCATAGTTAGTCCGCGGGTTTTGGTCACCATCTCCATCAGAAATGCCTGAGGAGGAGTCAAGGACTCTGAGGAGTGTCCTTCATCTTGGTATTGAGATATTGGTCCAACAGTCTACACCACCAGGTCATTTTTTGTTGACCAACCGGCGGTAGGGCGTTTGAAGTTGAACCGGTGAGATCCGGTTCATACTTTGTGGGCCCACTACCCGGGCCCCGGTTTTGCAATGGTTTGATAAAACAAAGTTGATCAACCACCTGGTCAGCGGTTGACCAACGGTATTCCATCCAAACCATTGCACAACCATGGTGCTGGTCAACCTCCCCGCTGGTTCATTTATGAGCGGATGAGAAGTGGTTTTACAGCGGAGCTAAAACATTAGCTCAGAGTTTGGACTGAGTTAAGTGAAAGCTTAACAGTCCAAAATTTGTCCAACGCTTGTTCACCCTTGGTCATCTAAAACATCAAATCATCCTCAGACAATCTGGTCTCTTATTTCAAGTTTGATGTCCTCACCTTTTTCAAATTTGGAACCAATCACTCACTCAACACTAATTGTTTCACCACCACATCCTATTGATCCATCAATCAAAAACTCACTTAACAACATCAATCGAACAAAAGTGGTAATGGACCCGGCTCAAGTTCTTACAATTGAAAGACTTTCCAATTCATGTTGAATCAAATCACTTAAAACTTCAAGTCAATTTTTACGATTAGTCATCATTCTCTTCATAACTGACTTTAATTAGCCATTGAACAATTGGTCAATCGTTCACATTAACCACTTCTCTGGCATTGGTTCACACGGATTTTGGTAATCATCATCCAATCTTCATTTTCTTCTTCACCTATTCTCACTGTTTTGGATTCCTGATCATTTCTCCACTTCACTCTTTGTGCTCTGTCAGAGTCCCTCTCTCTTTGTTTGCCCAAACTATAGGTTAATAAATCGCTTTTGAAAATACTTGAACCACTTTTGGCAAACTCTACCCCATGCTCAACAGTCTTACTTCATATCGAATTTGATCCATCTCCATTTCCAAGACCTCAAGCAATCTTAAAAACAACTCAATATTTAACTTATTTACCACATTCAGGTTTTCAACATCAACACATAGCATTAGAACATGCATTAACATTAGTATATACATTAAACAGAACAAACCCCACCTTGTTTCTTTGGTACACCTATAACATATATCAGTTGAGAGAAGCTGACTCATACACTTACAACAGCTCAAGCCAAAATCAGATTAAAACATTGTCATCGAACAAAATCATAACCATTGATATTCTCATGTCTTGGATCTAATAATTAAACACTACAATCAGTTGAGATCAAACGATTCATTCAAATCGATTTTCAAACTCATTTCAATCCAAGTTCTACCAAAAGGAATCAAATGCAAACTTTTATGATGTTCTGGTCTCCAACGCGAGCTAGAATGTGTTTCTAAATGATTATCTTTGTCCTCTTGCCCCTGAACCATTTCAACTTTTTTTATCTCTCGTAGTCTATAGCTTCAGCTTGACATTCTCATTTTCATTATCTGGCCAACACTCAGGGCCCTAACTTGTATCTTATTTTTGACACACACAGCTCCCACTTGTATCTTATAGCTGTCATCATTGTATTGTTCTAGCATCGTCTCAAAATGTGATACCTGTGTTTTCAGTGCAATGAGTGGCTCAGCCTGGTCTCCTTCAATCTGAACACCATGACACATAGACCAACATGTGCATTATGATGTAAAAATGGGTTTCAACCACTTGAGAGTTGTTGAACAAGAGCAAGGGGTACTGCAAGCCAACCTGACTTGAGCAGCACAACCGGGCATTTTCCACTCATCATCGGGTTTTTCTCTGGTGGAACCCGGCTGAAAAACCGGGGGGAAACCCCCGTTGAAACACAGTTGGGAGGAACTCGTTCAAAACAAGTTCTTCCCCAGTCAGAGACAAACCGGAAATCAACCGGGGAAAAATCCGGTTGATGCACCGAAATAGTGACCTGGTGGTGTACCTCACTCTGAGCTGTTGTTGCTTGACGACAGAGTCTTGTCCCAAAGATGTAAGCACTCGCTGTAAGAGTTTCATGCGGATAGAGTCGCAGTTGAATTCCATTCATCGTGATATGTATCTCTTGCAATCTACCTTGCAATCAATGACTAGAATGGCGTGCCTGACGCGCCCCGCTGGGGCCCGCGCCACTCCAATTGAGTTTTTTTGCGCCTGGGCGCGCCCGTTTCAAAAAGGACGCGCCCACAACATGAGGCAGTAATGCACCGACCCGGTCCTGACCCGGGGCCGCCCCCCCTCTGGCCGGGTCGACCCGGCCCCAGCCATGGAATTTGCTCGAAAAAGCAAAAAAAAGCCAAAAAAAAACCTTGTATAAAAATTCTGATCTACACCGCATTGAATTTGTGCTTGTTTATCCTTTACTCAACAAGATCTCGAAGTATGGCATCGAAAAAACGCCCTTGCCGCACTTCGCCCAACCCTTCTACCCCAATAATTCTATCGGACACTGAAGAAGATCCATCACAATCAAGGTCTTCCCAGGTCGCGAAATCTACCAAATCAAGCACTTCAACATCGGTCAAGGTCACCCAGAATCAGAAGTCTTGGGTTTGGAAGTACTTCAAGACCGATATAGTTCAAGGCACCTGTGCCTTACAGTTTGCACGATGAAATACCGAAGCGTATGTAAAAAAGCATACGGCTTCGTACCGTACAGCCGTCTACAGCTCACCCAGTCGACTGGAAGCCACGTTTTCAAACCCGACAAGCACACTGCAGACTAGTCTGCTCACCCAAATTTGGAACTCACACACCAAGTCAGCTCAGACTGGTCTGGAAATGTCCAGACCAGTCTGACACAGCACACTACACAGTCAAGTCAGCTGTTTGCAACTCGCTTTCAACTACGGTTGAATTGCAATTTTGCAGAGCTTCGCCCAGTCCCTATTGCCTGCAACCCATCATCGATTCAGACTGGTCTGCAAGACCCTGTACTAAACCTCACCAGCGCATCTACAGACTAAGTCTGGTACTCTCACTCTATCCTTATATCAGACTGGTCTGGGCTCAACTCAGATGCCGAATTATTTTGATTTGGAGAACAACCCACCCTATGTATCATGATTGTACAATAGTGTTAACCTTGACCGGTGTCACGCCATTTCGACGTGATTCCTATTCCATCAACGTTTTCACCCTAGGCCTTGCACTTTTTGACTTCATCAGAGTCATTAAGCAGATTACTGTCAACCTTTGATCAATTTGGTTGTTAACCAACTCTACATATAGCATTTTTCGTTTTGATTTTTTTTGAAATGTTATCTCGACTCGATTAGTGTATAGATCAGTGTATATTAAGACCCTTATTCAGAATCAACTGAAAGGAAATTATTCACCCTTCAACAGATTTTAAAAAGATTGAAACAAGCAATCTCTTCATTGGTTAAGCAATAGTGGGCACAGATTATAGTCACACTGAATAACTTGCATTTGAGTGATTCTTGGTTCAAAGTCTTTTAGAATCTTGTGAGTTATCCTTTGGTCATCACATTTTTTGGATTCAGCGTGATCAATTCACCAATAGGTTCCTCGTGGAAGATTCTTGGTGTCCTTGACACAATAACAAAGAGTATTTGATTGATTCGTTTCTGTAGATTTTCAGATTAACACTGACATGATTGGTTTCGTGGTTCTCTTGGAACTTTTTGTTTTCACGAACCAAAGTACATATGTATTTGATGATTGGTTTATCTTGAAGTTCCCTTGAGAACTGAGCTGAAATGGTCTGACGTTTTCGGGGCATAATAATGACAACTCAACCAAGTAAATATACATACAGTCGTTTTCAAAAAGCTTGCCGCTAATTCACCGCCAAATCGCTCGAGTTTTGCGGGCAAATTTCGGCAAGCTTTTTGAAAACGACTGTAGTATGTATCAAGTATATACATATCTTGCGTGATCCAAGCGTGCGAGATGCTGTGAGCCTCGAGGGACTTCTTTTGAGGTTGGACAGTACTTACATAATCTCAAAGTCCCATGCTGACGACTGCAGCGAGAGGTAGCAAGTGTTGTGCAGGTGCTTTATTGGTTCAAAATTGAATACCAATACATAACAGCAGAACAGAGCAGTCTGACTTTGGGAACCAACAAGCATACATGAATACTTAAGGACAGTTGAATCTAATGTATGTCTTATTACATTTGATCAACATCTTTCTTCAAGACTTGAGTTTTTTAAAAACTTGCAGACGATGTGCAAAGCATGTAATGAAAAGAAATTGGTATTTGGGATTTTATCGCTTGTCTATCACCATTATCACAACAATAAATTCACAACAAGGATAAAAAAAGGTCACGGCAATGATATAATAAGATCACAGTGACAACGATCTACAATACCACCAGGAACATAAAGAACATGAGACAACCAACTGATAGATATCACCTTCATTTTAAGCAATTCCGTTGTTGTTGGAAAAAGTACCCAAACCGCTGAGAAGCTGGATTTCCATCGGCTGTACTTGCAGCAGGTGCAACTGAAGTCAAAGTGGTTTCATTCAGATCAAATCAACTTGAAGCGGCTGCATCTGCATCCACCGTTGTTGCTGCAGGTGATGGCTGAATATTGACAGCTTTCACCTTAAACTTCTTTGTATCGATGTCACTGAGCCAGTGACGTCGTGCCTTCGCGTCCATCAAGCTAAAACCCTTCATGAATTCTTCTTCCGTCATCGTCGAATCTGCATCGCGTTCAATTGTAACCTTTATTTTTTGTTCTTTGATGGCTTCAAGTGGATTGGCCACACAGGGAAAGCCCTGACGCGGGACTTCTCCAAGTACAGATTCTACATACAAATATCAACAAGATTAGGTTATGTACTGAAACATCAATGAATATATATCTTACTGAGCAGATCGTTCAACTTTGCACGCAGATTCTTCTTGTCAATGTCAGATTGATTGTTGGAAGTTTTCTTGGTCTGAGACGACTTGTTTGCTGCCACAACGCCCTTTATTTCTTCAAAGGTTGATCCATGTTGGCAATAGATGGGAAACACAGTTTGCAGTTCGGCCTTTGCATCCACCCACTGAGAGAGTTCGTCGCGTGTAGTGTACTCGCGACACCATCCCGACCCTGAGCCGTTACTACTACAAGCAATTAGATAATAATCCGTACCAAATAGCTGATGGTCGCGTGCAAGCTGAAATATCATCATAGTGAGAAGGGTGAAAAGCAAGATGAAACAAAGCTGGAAAAAAAACTCACCTGTATTGCTATCTTTTTGATAGATTGAAGGGAGCGCTTCTCCTCTTTGCAAGCTGATGCCGCAGGCGTGTTCAACTTTCGATCCTTTTCAACCTTGTCCTTATCCACAAGCTTGTCGTACAGGGGCCGATATCGAAGCTCTTCTTCTTCACTAAGTTTTGGAATCTCAGGAACCAGGGTTGAAACGTCGCCAAAGACTCCATCGTCTTCGGTTATGGTGATAGCTGAGTAATCTGGATAACCACCAAGAGCATAGAAAACTCTGGAAGTAAACACGTCGTATTGGTCATCATCGAGGGCTTGATAAGTTCGAGAGTTCACTTGGTTACGACTGGTGAGTTGATCCGAAGCATTTGGGTCTCCTCGTGGTGGCACTAAGATGAGTATTGAGCAAATCGATCAAAGATACAAAAGTTGTTAGTATTTGATACATGATTTGGAATTGGATGAACCTACTTGAAACCTTGTTGGCGTCAATTGCAAAGCTTAACCATCGGTGCCATGGGTTTTCGCCGTGTGTTCCACCTAGCAATCCCCTGTAAATTTGATATAGTGGATAAAGAAATTGAGGAAATTGAAGTGTAAGATTTGAATACAGACATACTTACAAAGAACGCTTCAGCTTTTTGATACCAACACCTGATACCATTGCGATCATGTGTAGAGTATGATCCAGGTCTTCAAGAATAGCCTGTCCTTCCGAGATCACAGCTGCACTCAGTTGATGATTTGATTTTTTTTGCTTATCAAGTTGTGCCTGAATGCGAGCAAGGGGCCAGTCTTTCTTAGCTTGATGGTAATTCTGTAAGGTAATTTCATCAATTTCTAATGATTGATTGACAGACAATGAGTGATTTGATTGCTGGGTTGTACGTGGTGTTGGAAGATAATCAAGATCTTGATTGAGGGCAGATGGCGCAATATCGGCACCAGCGGTGTTGCGCCCTACACGTCGTGGTCGTTTTGCAGCCGGCAAGTCACCTGAAGGCGTTTGCGAGGCTGGCTGCTGTTTGGAATTGGTCCGAGTAGAACGGGTGACTCGCTCAGGTGGTGGAGGTGACATAACAACTAGATGTGTTGATGGGATTGGCGGTTCGGAGTTGAAGTGATGAATTCGGTTAAACAAATTGAATCCGTGTAAAAAGGAAAGATCTCAGCGAATGACTTTCACTGAATTTGTGAAATCACTGACTGGTGTGTAGTTACAAATCACAGATTTTGACGCATGTATATTCATGTCACAGTATTGTAACTCACCAAAGCAAGGAAGGTCTAATCCATGCTCTCTCCCATGTTGACCAACACTCAATGCTTCTATATATACATCAATATAGGCAATAACCTCATATCAACACAAATGATACTTTTTGATTGTATATTGGGAAAATATTGTGTAGTGACTACCCATAGATGGATGTGATAGTATAGTTTTGGCTTTGTGAATATATAAATCAAACAAATACCTGGAGCAGTGTGGAATCAAGAGATACATTACATTCATGTGAGATATTGGGGAATTCAAGTGATGCTTAGATAATCAATCTATATAGATAGATAAGGAAACTACTGTCTTTAATTCTTTTGCATCACTATTTGACCTATTTGCGGGAGCACACTTCACTAATGAAACATTTTTTAGTGGTGTGCAAACATAAATACTGAAGGTTTGATTAATTCTTGCATTAATGCGCACTCAAATTAACCAAATGCAAAAGTTCTCACACCAACCAAAGAACCATTTATAGCCTGATCATTGACCCTGTTGCAGTCTTCAAGCCATTTTGTGGAAACACATTTCATCAATGAAACTTTTTCAAATTGTGCGCAAGTTGGACTTATGAAGCATTTTCAGGATGCTGGAAGTTTGGGCATTAAACTAATTTAATTTCTAAAGCTCATATACCTACCAAATAACCACTTAAATCATTGTTATTGACCCCGTTGCAGTATCAAAGCCAATCTTTGGAAACACATCTCATGAAAGAAACTTTTTCAAATTGTGTGCAATTTGGACTTATGAAACATTTTGAATGCTGGAATTCTGGGCATTAAACCAATCAAATTGCCAAAGCTCACACACCTACAAAAGAGCCACTTATAGCCTCATGGGTGAGATTTGACCCTGACTGTTGATTCATGTAGTGTAAGTAAACAAATTGTTTGTGGAGAGAAGCCAAAAATTGACTTGGATCCATAATCCTGGACTATAGCCCTTTGAAATAATAAACTTTTTTTTGGGTGGTCACATCACCCATATTTTTCCCCAATTTCCATAGGCGGTCATATTATTGCCCACTAGATCAACATCAGTTGATGTGCTTTCAATTTGTAAAATGCTACTCAAAATTCATTGGTCACTGATCATCTTGTAAGCTATTACACTGCAATAATTTTCCACAACATCAAATCCACAACTGCCAAACAGATATGATTCATGATAACTGCTGGGCTGTATAACTCAATCTTGATGAGTCCTCACTTCATGTTTTACATTAAACTTCCAAGAGGTAAATCTTGCAAATTTAAATTCAGCAACTGTTCATCAGTCACAGGCATGAGTGTGGGAGAATTATCTATCAAAGAATCATGATCAAAAAGATCTATTTTGCCAAGGAATATCTATATCTCTTGTCATTCAAAAGACAGATAATAATGTCTTTCTTGGAGAGATACTTATTCAAGAGGTGTTCATTAATTTCCATCCAAGTGGGTAAATCAACTCTCAATCCACATATCTTTCACCCATTAAGACTTCCAATGGTTCAAGAGCTGTGTCAGTCACGGTGGTTCAGATGTTATTCATTTATGTACTCAGGTAATGATAGTTGATGATTCTCAATTCAGGTACTTTGAAGTTCTCAGTGCCAACTTCACAATGTATTAGTGAGATGTTATTGATATCATGAGTCATCCAGGAGTGAGAGTCAATACCAACTCTCTCTTTGGTCAGAACGGATTCTAAAGGTGAAAAGCTGCTCTGCGAATAATTTATCCAGCAACGGTCCAAAAATCTGTTGTTGAAATCCTTGGTGAAATCAAACCACTTGGATCCCCAGTAACAATGGACAACGGTAGGATAGCATCAGGCCGTTTACTCAACTGATAAACCATCTGAATGTAGGCTAACTCCCAATTGGGATTGGAGGCTGGACCACCTCTCTACATAGCGTTTGCCCCATTGAGATAGTAAGTTTATTCAAGTCAAACCTTTCAGTCGATCCTGGTCAACCCTTTTGATCCATTCATCACTTTCTTTCAATTACCATTCCTTAAACTACACATTCCAACTCAACTCTACACAAATGGGCAAACATGGTCGCAACATACCTTGTCCAACGGGCGGCGTCAAAAGACCAAAGAATCCTGAGACTGAAGCAACTCGCGCGAAGGCCGAACGAGACAAAGTCAAGTTGGAGTGGGGTCAGAAAAGATGTGAAGAAATTATTCAAGCAATCAACCCCCCTCTTCCTGACCCCAAGCAATCCGCCTCATCACAGAACGAAGATATATACCAAGATGAAGGTCTATTGAACCACCCAAATCATGATTCAGATGATGATTTCATAGATAATGAGAACGCAAATCAAATAGTTCCAGCCAGCTTAACTCAGTTGATCACAGGTGATACATACAAGCATCAGCGTCTACAAGAGGATGCTCAATGGAAAGAAATTATGCAGCAAGTCTTCATTGCTTTTATGCAAGGCTCTCAGCGCACATCAAGCTGGGGAAATGATTCATTGTGGTCCCATGACTACAATGACAAAGAGCCATGTTCCTGTGGACCAAGGCTTAAGCGCACTCGTGCAGTGGATACTATTGATCTAATCTGTAAGTCGATGATTTAAATTTTGATGATCCAAATTTGTCAGTTCATAATGCTGAATGACTGGAATCCAGTTCGCCGGAAGATCACTGTGCAGTTCTGTGGTTGTACATCTGATCAAGTGCGATTGATAAGGCTGGGCTACTTGGGAGGAACACCGAAGTCTCCTGAGACTGCCTTCTCTTTAAGGCTCCTTCGTTTTTATCACATTTTGTGGAAGTATTGTAATTCAAATATTCAGCCATTTGCACTGATGATAGACGAATATCTGGACGCTTTCAATCCTCTGTTATTGGTGGAAGGAACACAAGAGGTGTGATTTGATTGTGATTAACTGATTAATAAAGTAGAACTTGATATGTACTAACACAGTTTCGGAACAGCCTTGACTCTGGCGCAAACCACTTTCAGGAGCTGTAACATGCTATCGCCAGATACTCAAAGGTATAGAAGAACTTGAGAATCATGCGCTAAACCTTACCCCCTTGGAACGACTCGCCGCAAATCGCCCTCGTTGTTTTGGTCCCTCCGGTGAATGTGGAATACAAAAAGGTCCACAATATATTGTATGTGTTGATGGAAACTTCCAGCAACGGCGTCATGAGAAAGCCAGTCGAAACTTTGAGGAGATCTCGCTTTCAGTTCCTTCTGTATTTATGCCAGCAGCAAAAGTCGCGGAATGGGAGCCCCAAGTAACAGGGAATGTGCGAACGGATGTGCCGCTGGTTCAGTAACTACAGCTAATCTAAAATTACACACAGGACTAATAATTCTTGCTGCTATAGGACCCATGTACACAGCAGCATACGGCTGCTGAAGACAGGCGAAATGCTTCCAGCTGGAAAGGTAGTGAAGAAACAGGCTTAATCGGGTTAGCTTGTCGTCACGACCACATGATCAAAATGGTGAATATCATTCGAAGTGGTGAAAAGTAGGCCCCGATCTTTTCTAAGCGCTTGTGTAAGTTGGTACTAATGGGGTTATCAGGGCCTATTTCGTGCACGCTTTGCTGGGAGAATTGTTCGCGTCAGTCATGGAAGCCAAATCAGACACAAACAAGGCTGGTGTGGCGCTTTTATATGATATTGGTTGTACCTTAGAAAAAGGTGTGATCAAAGTAAGTTCTTTAACATGTTACCACAGCTTCCATATGGTGAGACTTACGAGTTTTTTCAGAACAACTTATTCATAACCGAGCGTTCAGATGATCGTTTGAAGTTTGGTACAAGCGCTTTTCACGCGTATGTACATCAGTGGTCATGCCAGCTTCAATATAACCCGCGGCTCAATGCTGGTTGGGGACTTTCAGATGGTGAGGGCTTGGAACGCGAATGGTTCAAGATCTCTCCACTGGTTAGTTCCCTTCGATGGGCTAGTAGTCAAACCCGTATGGATGCTTTGCATCTGAAACTGCAGCACAGAAACTGTATATCTCGTAATAAAGCTGGTGGGCTCCTTTCATTTAGAGTTTTCTGCACCAGACTGATCACACTTATAATTGATGTCCCTGTTCTACAGCGAAGTCGGTATTACACAAGTTGAAGGTAGCCGAAACAAGACTCAGCAATGCTCGTAGTGTGCTCCGCGAATTGGAGTCAATTAAAGGTCTCACAGTTCAATATCTATCTGAACAGTGGGAGTGCCAGAAAACTTGTCAGTCAGAGATCATGGAAAACAACACCATGAAAGAACTAAAGGTTCAAGTAGCGCGCCTGATCGAACTTGAGGAGGAATTCAAAGAAGCTCAGTGAGTAATTACATATTTGTATTTGCACAATACAAAACTTCTAGTTGAACACTTGTAGTTTTGATGTGTGATAGTAAGCAACTTAAGAAACTTCGGTGTCAAAGACGAAGAACTATGTCTCAAGAGGAGCATGATGCCCTGCGAGAACTACCTTTGTCACTTGTGGTTCTAGAAGAATCAATAGCAGAAATCGTCACGGACTTGGGAGGCGATGAATATAGAGATTTACCCGAAGTTAAAGGTTAGATAGGAGATTACGATATTTCATTATTGTTAATACTCACTATATTTCTCTTAGATGCTTGTGCTTGAAATGTCATGAAGATCCGAATTGCAAAAGAAAAGCTATATGAAGCTGCAGTGGGAAAGATAGAGTGGCCAAAAAAGTGGGACAGACCAGGTATTGGTGAGTGACACGTATGATCGATACTTTCATTTCAAGAATTGATTCTTTTTGTGCATAGGGACTTCGGATCAACCGAGATACAAGAGAGTCATGGAAACAAGAAATAAGGCCTTAGCCCAGAAGTACACTACATACAAAAACCTTGTTGAAAGCTATCACAACAATTACCCTGATCGTCAAGCTCTACAACTACCATCGCTTGACGAGGTGAAGAGATTAGACATAGCCGACCCGTTTTGGAACATTGGGCACCTTAGACATCCCCAAGAGGCTTGGGCAGTAGATGATCCTACTCAGATTGGCATTGACGCCTTTCGGTCAGGATGAAGTGCTGATGAAGAAACTGAGCGGATTGCTTGTGAGGTGCAACATATGATGCGGTCCAGTCTCCAAATGGAAGAGAGGCTTTCGGCGCTATATGATTTGAGTCAACTTTGTGCGTGCTTGCAATCCTCTACCTTGTGACAAAAGTCTTGCTAACATATTTCTCATGAGTATTAGCTTGGGAAGATGCAGCTCCTGATGAAAGACAACCACTACAGTGGGTCGTGCGAAATGGCCTGGTATCGAGATCAAATTGGGAGCTAAGTCAAAACGTACTGAAGGCATTACATAGTCAGCTAACGTTGAAGTATTGCCGGACTTGGATGGTGTGGAACACTCACCTTCCATCACTACTTCGAGAAACAGCCCAGTATTCAGTTGAGCCACCTGAAAGTGTCACAAGGTTGGCTTTGAGGTGGGATGCTTTGGTTGAAAGGTCGGGTCAAATTTGGGATCAGATTGTTCAGTGCCGTTCGCTTCCTGCCCAGCAACTTGATGAGTTTGAGATAATAGAACATAGAATCTTATTGCGAGATGAAGATCTGGAATTTGATATTGTAAATGATGAGGTAATAGACGTGGCTGTGGACGCCCTGTGATCATGACTTGTCTTGAAACTTGTGTGTGTGAATTTATCATGTAGTCTCTTTTGTTGAATTGAGAATTCTGGAAAAATCTTGGTTTGAGAAAGATTGAAGTCGGGAGTGAGCTGAGTCCACCGAGCGAGCGACCTTTTGTTGACTCAGTGAAGATTTGTTGGAAGACTCCTGATTTGATGGTGGCTTGGGTCCGTCGATTTTGAATCGGTACGCCCACTTATATTCTTGATTTGATTTGAACCATTGGTTGATCAAACATGCTTTGAAAGATTGTGCCTTTGAGGTTGAAGCCCACACCGCTCCTTCTGTAGCAACCTTAACAATAGTAGGGATTGGGCGGACACTGCTTGTTGGTGTCCCAAGCTGCAGTTCAAATTCAATTCAATCCAAAAATGACTGGATATCAGCCACTGTTCAAACGATATCAAAGCCAGCGATTTTTATTTTTCATTTTTTTGGAAGAAAAAAAAGCTGTGTGGCGTGACAATAAGAGCAGCATCCCTCTTGAGCCTACTCGCCTACACCAGCTTAAAAACACTCGTCCGGCCAAACAAGCAGCCTTTTCAAAAGCCTCTTTGTTTGGCTGGCTTAATTCCTGTCACAGGTATCCGCCGGGTAGCTCAGTAAAATGAATCAGGTGAATCAGTGACATCTATTTTGATATGAGTAGCCAAGTTCCGACAACTTCGATGGCGCCAGATCCGCTGGCTACAACTTGGTCGAACTTTTCGCCCAATCCCTAGTATCAACTGCCTAGTTGACACTAGTGCCAAGGTTGCCAAAGAAGGAGAGGTGTACCAATCAAAGCTTTGTGTGGGGTGAGTTATGTATGAGAAAAACATTTGGTACCCGTTGAATGGTGGTTGAAGTATAGCTGCACTGCTAATAATGAAAAAACTGAGAGGAAAAACTTTTCATTCCAGACCAGTCTGGTGTGTAGATGAGCTCGTGTGGTTGGAGCACAGACTGGTGTGGCTGGCTTTGGATCAGACCAGTCTGCATGGCTGTATATGTAGAGTGCATACCAGACTAGTCTGGTGTAGGGCATACCAGACGTCTGTAGATGCGCTGGTGAGGTTTAGTACAGGGTCTTGCAGACCAGTCTGAATTGATGATGGGTTGCAGGCAATCAGACTCGTCTGTAGTTGACTTGACTGTGTAGTGTGCTGTGTCAGACTGGTCTGGACATTTCCAGACCAGTCTGAGCTGACTTGGTGTGTGAGTTCCAAATTTGGGTGAGCAGACTAGTCTGCAGTGTGCTTGTCGGGTTTGAAAACGTGGCTTCCAGTCGACTGGGTGAGCTGTAGACGGCTGTACGGTACGAAGCCGTATGCTTTTTTACATACGCTTCGGTATTTCATCGTGCAAACTGTAAGGCACAGGTGGTTCAAGGTGCAGTCAAATATATTTGTCAGGCAGCTAAACCTGCTGGCAGTCATCAAATTTGCAGAGCCAAGATGACCCCCGATAAAAGTCAGAGCACCAAGTCTTTATCACGACATCTTGAACGTCATCACCAGATCTCCTCTACCACCAATATCCAACAAGGCACAATGAAGTCATTTCTTGAAACTGGGACTATTCAAAAGGTAATGTTTGAAAACAAGAAGATTCTTTTTTTTTCTTGTTCATCTGTCTATCTGTTCATTTCCCTTTTCTTCATATGTTTATCATTTTGTTTTCCTTACTTTTACTTTCTTGATTTTACATCTTTTTAATTCTTTTAGCTTCCAAAGCTCTCTCGCGAATCTCTCAAATTCCAACTTGTCAAATTGATTGCGAACTGCGAATTGCCGGCCACCGTTGTCAATCGTGAAGAGTTCAAGGATCTCCTCCGGATTGCTAATCCGGACATCAGTCCTATTCTTGTTGGTTCGGATTGTGTGATGGAGACTGTCAAGATTCAGTTCCGTGTGTGTCGCAACCTTCTCATCGACGTATTGGACAAAGCGCTCACTGTCAATATCACCTGCGACGAGTGGACTTCTTCAAATCATGTCTCAATACTCGGAATAACTGCTCACTGGATTGGCAAAAAATACCAATTGCAAGAGGTTATCTTAGCTATGCAGGAGATTGAAGGATCAAAGTCGGGTGTCAACCTTGCTAATTACTTTATTGATGTTCTTCGAAAGTTCCAGATTGATGATAAAATCCATTGCGTCACCGCTGACAACGCATCGACTAACGGAGCGATGGCACGAGAGATAGCAAACAACATCGATGATTTTGACAAAGACACGAACTTACTTGGTTGTGTCACTCACGTTATAACCCTTGTTGCTTGGGCTGGGTTGGCTGTGTTTTCAAAGAATTTGGGCAAGACAACTTCTGTCAACATAGAAGACATCCTCGAGGACGATTCCTTCAATCATCTTGATGCTCCAGGAGCCCTCAGTCGTCTAATGGGGTTCATCACGGCAATTATGAAGACTCCGAAGCGCAAGAAGTCTTTTGAAAAGCTTGTTGAATCTGAGCTTGGTTGCAGTCTTGGCCTTGTACAAAACGTTGAAACTTGTTGGAATTCTGATCTCATGGCCCTCAAGAGAGCGCTTGAACTCAAGAACGTAATCGATTTGAAATGTTCAAGAGACCCCAAAATGGCCAAGTTTTCCCTTACAGCTGCCGAGTGGGAATTGATTGCCCATCTGACTCGCTTCCTTGAACCATTTGAAAAAGCCACAAATATGCTTTCTCAATCATCCTACACAAGCATCAATGCTGTCTTGCCTGTATATGAGTGGCTCGACTTTCAACTTGACAAGGTCAGCAAATAGTTTTACATTGATCATCTTCAGTGTTTGCTAATTTTTGGTGTTCCTAGGCTTTAACTTTGTTAGAAACTCATCCGATTCGACCAGCTATTGCTCCGATGAAGAAAAAGCTTACTGATTATGTTAACGAAGCAATTCACAAAGCGGTCTATCTTTGTGCACATATTTTGGAGCCTTGCAGCAAGGATCAAGAACTTTCATCCAAGACTCTTCTCCGAGGTGGTATCGTGGATCAAGCAGATTGGCGAGCCATCTTTTTGAAAGAGGCCCACCAATTCATTCCAAGCACTGAGCAAGTTGAAGAAACCCCAGATCTCACCGACCCGATTGAAGATGGACCTCACTCTTTTGTATCAGCACCTAAGAAGAGGACATTGGATGGAGAACTCAGTGCTTACCTTGCCAAACCCCGAGAACCAGGGAAACATGATCCTCTAGCTTATTGGAATGAACACGCAAAGAAATATCCGTTGCTATCAAAGTTAGCTCGTATATTTCTGTCAATTCCAGCCTGCAGCACACCCTCTGCACGGGCTTTCTTGCTTGGGGGACGTATTCTCACTAAACTTTGCCACAGTCTCAAATCCGATACCTTTGAAGCTCTTGTGTGCCTCAAGACTTGGAATAAAGTATTAACTATGGTGGCTGTATTCTTTTCAATGTTTGTTTCTGCTATCCCTTTCTAGATATTTTCATTTAGTAGTATCTAGCGTACAAAAAAATTATAAAGCCACGAAAAAGAAAATTATACACATTTCTTTATTTTTTTCAATGTTTTCTTTTCTTTCCCTCTCTAGTATCGCTTATACTATAGTATCTAGCCTACAACAAACTTATAAAGACATGAAAAAAGCCTCCTTATACACGATTTTTTGCTGAAATTCAGAAGTTTTTGGTCCATTTTGAGATGATTTGCACCCAAACCTGCCCCCTCAAGAATGAGCGGGTTGGACCGGGTCGCCCCGATTTTACTCAAAGTCCAGCCAAGGCCCGCTCAAACCGGTCCCGGTTCCGGGACCGGACCAGGTTTTTCGGACCGGGTCGTTGCATTATGAGGCAGTGCCCAATAATTCCCACCATTGTTCTTTCATTTATTTTGTGTACTCAAAAGGCGCGCCCCGTCTTGATTCAGAGGCGCGCAGGGCGCACCGTAAATCTAAACCTCACCAAGTGATCCCTCGTGACGAGACATGCGGATGCGACTTACTTGAATGACAGCTCTACACCACGGGGTGTCAGCTCTCGAGCTCTTAAGCATGAAGAGCCAGAAGAGCTACAAACTGTTTGCAATATATAAATAAAATTTCATTGTTCATAAATTTATAACATAGATAATCTGTGTTAAAACATACCCTAATAAAGACAACTTATAGACCTAGTTTCAAAGGTCACAACAGTTATAAAAGTGCGGAGCACTTATACAACTAACAGAATAACAATACATAACATGAGAAAGAAATGATAATCAAAAGATATTCGAAAACATATCTTTTAGACGTAATACCAAAAAATTAAGAAGAGAATATACTAGTTATATTCGTACGTAATAAATTATCTATCAAGAGAAATTTTCGAGAGAACACAAGAACTCCTTTGGCATCTTGAGAAAAGGACTAGGCCGGAGGAAGGAATACTAACAGAAAGGAGAATCTAGAAAACTAATAGAATACATAATCAGCTGATAACATAAAAGAATACGTCATTGTGAAGAAAACGAGAGTAAAATGAGAAACTCACAAGCCAATGAAGATTATCTAAAGAACTAACAATGCCAAGAGATTGATCGTAGTAACGAACTGATAAGGAAGCAAAAGGATCATTAGCTTCTTTTACGTAAATCATATCTAACTGAAATGGTTTGTATGGAATTAAGCAAGGACTCGCTCGGAGTAACAGAGTCTAAGACCGATAGAAGACCACGGAGTATGATCCATCATAAGTTGGAAGACCGCGATGAAAAGATATAAATACCGAGCTAACAAGCTGAAAATAGGAGACCTCACCTGATTTTACCCCCTTAAATTTTCTGCTAGATATAATACATCTACTCGGAAGAAATCACTTATTCGATACCAGCTTCTAAGAACATTCCCAAAGAATAATCTTGTCAGCTACAATAATCGAACAGCTTTTAAATCAGCGTCAAAATTTCTAAAATCTTTTATCTTACTCCGTTGAAATCCTACCCTATACAAGTTTAGAACTAGGTTAGTTTTCTCTTCTATTCTCCTCTGGTCAAGGACCCAGGTCTCGCATCACCTAGTGTTGGCAAGATCCCTGTAGAGTAAAATCGCAGGCTACTCCTAGACATACTGTCTTCGAGAATAGATTAAGGCTCATGTCTGACTCACCATCACCTGTAAACCTACAGTGGGCCTTTAATCTTATAAAAAACTCCCATTTCGACAGAGTATATAGCCATCAGTACTGATACATCTTCATCCCTATAACTTACTTTATAGGAAAGCATACCTTATTCCACATATCCAGTGGAATAACTTGTCAGGATCCTAGTATGAGTTATTGAACTAGACCATTTCGTACGTTATATAGATTGCCACCCTGACACGGGGGGACTTTGAATCAGAAACTTGCAAGACACTGATCCCAAAATGGTCAGGTCCATAGAGCGACTGAATAGCGGCATCAAGGCTGACACTCGGCGAACCGTGGTCCTGCATCACGCTGGCGGACTAGGGTCCGCCAGCGTAGTCTGCCCATAGACCGCCTGACGGACAAGCACAAGCATCACAGTGAGTGGACCGCCGCCAGACCTCCTGTCATGGCCCCGGCCAGAGCCCTGAGTGATTACCCGGAGCCAGTTTTTTATTTTCGCACAAGTCACCGATTTGCAAGCACCACGAGAGCGACACCACCACCATAACCAAAATGCCACCTCAACTGCCTCAATGTAAGTCCTGATTTTCATTATTCACCAGTCAACGCTTTGATCTTCTACTGACGCATTTGTCCTCCAGATATGTCCTCACACCCACAACGCCACGGTCCCACCAGATACAAATGCAGCGTATGCAAAGGTGGCCACAGCATGAAGACGATATATCCTCATGCTTCATCTAAGTCCCATCTCGACGCGGTACAAGCTTTTCTCGCACAACAGGAGGCGGATCACGCTTACCGCCAGCAAATTGAAAACGCCAGACGACAATCACCATCGCCCACGTTGGACAATCTCAATAACTTCTTGGTTTCTCTCGAGACAACTTGGATAACTCAGACCCCCCTTCACCTCTGACCCTGCTACGTGGGCTTGATCTCGATAACACCGACCCATTTGACCTTGGCTGGGGTCACAACGATGCAGATTCCGACGATTCCGACGGTGGAATGGGATTTGATAGGCTGCGTGCAGCCTTTGAAGCGCTTGCAAACGAAGACGACGACGACAATGAGGCGTTGGATGAGGCAGCGCTTGAAGAAGACATTGCCAACGTCAGCGTTCAAGACGCTGCCGAATGGTATCCATTCAAAAAAATTGAGGTCAGTGCGACCACTTTTGTGCCCACACCCTGGGCAAAAACACTGACCTTTTGACGGTTGCAGCATGTCGCAGCATTGTTGATGATCGGATCAACTCGTAATCTCCTCTCACGCACCCAATACCAGCGCATACGCTCGATCCTACGAATTCTTGCTATAACCCTTCCGGATTGGAGTACCCTCAGGGCTGTTGTCAAACGAGTCAAGAAGAATTTAGGCCTAGTGATTCGTGAACGGACCAGCCCATGTGGCAACCCTCTGTTTGGGTTGGACATCAAGATTATAATCATGAATGTGAGTCAAAGTCTGACAACCTAACCGAAATGTCGTTTGATTGTGCTGACTGTTACTTTTAGGAGTTGGCGAACCCTTTGGTTAGCCCTCATATGGTGTATGTCCCAGAACTCACGATCAATGGTGCAACAAACCGGTTCTCACAGTGTAAAAAGTGGTGTGAGCTTTATTCACCCCAACTACGAGTCCAGATGATCACAGCAAATCAAAGTCACTACTACATCTACGAGCCGGTGCAACTGCAAACACACCAGCTCGTTGTCCCGGTTTTCTTCTACCAGCAAGACCAGTGCCTAATGGCGAAGTGTCTCCCGGCATTAGTAATCCCCGATCCACATCATCCACGATGTATGAAGATCATCATACCCCAAGAACCCACTTTTGACTCCGAAATCATGATCACCATCAAGTGCACAGACATATGGAAAAGCCTGGCGGAGATTGAGCTCGAAAGAGGAGTTTGGCTCATAGAACTCTGTGGGGATTACATGTACCGTCAGTAGAGCTTTCTCCTGGTCATGAATCATAGGTGACTTTGGTGATTGGATCTGACCTCACAATTTCCCACAGATCCCGATGATCTGACTCACCCATCGCACACCGTGGAAAATCGCTGGAGAGCAAAGGCCGGAGGTAGAGTTATCCGACATGTCCCAATAACTATATACTCAGATGACACGTCGGGTAACGTATCCAAAAAATGGAATAAACACATGTGTGTTTATTTTACATTAGCTGGACTGCCGCCAAAATTATCGAATCAGGAATATAACGTTCATTTCCTTGCGACTTACAATTGTGCTGGTGCACTGGAATTATTTGACAAGATTGTCAACAATCTAAAGTAAGTGCTCTCCTAATCTTTGATTGTGATAATCTTAGGCATTAACCCATATCTCTTAACTGACAGTGAACACGGGGAAAACGGGTTTATTGGTTATGACCAGTACCTTGGCGAAGAGGTTTTGGTAATGCCAGTCCCACTGTGCCACCTCGGGGATTCGCCCATGCATGCGGAAGTCACAAACACGCTCAATCCGGCAAACACTTTAAGTCCATGCCGCATGTGTCATTTGTCCGCTGAAAAAATGGCCGAAAAACAAACGGCCGGCTTTGTACGGGCTTTCATGGGGGTCGACACACACGGTAATAAGGTATGATGCACCAATGATATCGCGAGTCTGCTTACTGATGATGTTTTTATCACCTTGTTCTGCGTAATGGTGACCCGTTTGCGCAGTGTCGACTCCCGTCCCGCGATTGGTCTCTCACCCGTCAGCGAACCAAGTATATTTGGGAGACAGCCCAAAAGCGCAACCAGAAGACTCGTGTTGAAGCATTATCTCGCGAATTTGGTGTTAAAGACACCCTCAACGAATATTTCGGCAAGACCGTCAATATCGCTCACGAGACTCTGCCCCCGGCTGAGGTCCACAAAGTATGTCAGGACTTGAATGCTAAATATGGCGATCATTTATTCAATCCGTTTTTGAGGCTTAATGGTATGTTCTTGCAATTATAGCACATTTCTTTGACACTGACTTCATTGACCAATTTGCCAGGGTTCGATGGACATGCCGATACGCCAGTGGAGGTGCTACACGTTGCATTATTGGGAATTGCGAAGTATCTTTTTGGTGATTCCATGAAAGATATAGGCAACACGAAACCCGGTTCGAAATTGTACAACAACATTTTGGGTAGATGGCGATCAGTCAGTACCAAAGGCTTGAAGGTACCGCCGATTCAGCCAAATGTGTTTATCACTTATTATCAAAGCATGATCGGTAAGGAATTCCGCACGGTCTTGCAGATGGTTCCATTTGTCTTATTCAAACATATCTCCGACGAGAAGAGGGCTATGTGGATTGAGCTGTGCAATCTCAGCTCGTACATATTCCAGACCAATATCCCCGACATGAAGAAATACCTAGAAGAATTAGATAGTCACATAAGCAGATTCCTCAAGGTACTCATCTCCCTCAATGCACGCTGGGTGAACAAACCCAAGTTCCATATGCTGGTTCACCTGCAAGATTCCATCCGAAGGTTTGGCCCTGCTTCTCTGTTTGCAACAGAGAAGTTTGAATCTTTCAACGGTGTTGTGCGGCATGCCTCAACTCACTCAAATCATCACGGCCCGGGCCAAGACATTGCAAATAGTTTCAACACTCGCCTGATGTTGAGATTGTTGATTTCAGCATCATCTTTCTATGATCACGAACTAGAAAAACGAGTTTTCGGAGGTACTAAATTACGAATCCTGTTACAATCAATACCCGAACTGTACCAGGCTATGGGTTTGGATTCTTCGCTAGGCAACCCGGACACCGTTTGCATTGGCCGTAAGTTTGGCCGGGTTTTCACACTAATACACGGACAAATCTGACCCCGTCTGTGTAGGCCTGACTGACCCTCAGACAGCTCCTCCAGCCTTGTTGGCGACGTCACCGCATTTTCGGGCATTAAAACAATATCAATCAATCAATTTGGTGCGCGGTCAAAAAGTCGAATGCCACGATTTTGTCTGGGTGAGTACATGGCCACTTCGAGTTTAAGAAGTTTGAATACTCGATTGCTGAGAGATCCCTTCGCCCTGGTCAAGCAGCTTGCTCAGTCAGCGGAAATTGCCAGGGTGCAATCGATATGGAGGCCAGAAGGCCTGGTGGATTCTAAGGCGGTTCTGGTCCTCCGGACTTGCCGAAGAGGCGGTTACCTGCCGTTCTATGGCATGCGGGAGGTCCAGGTCATGGAAGAGACCATATGGAAAAGTGTGCAGGTCAGTGACCATCACGTTTCAACTACAGTCACCGAGCTGTCATTGGCATTGGGGTCTTATGGTGCTATCCTGGTGTAGGACGTTCAGTGTATTTTGAACGTCCAACACAATTGTCACGATGCACACTGCAACGTGACCAAGAACCACGTCAAGCGGATTGAACGGCAAGCCTCTTCGACGTTAGTGTGGGCCATCCACCACGAGGTCACCAATTCGTATGTGATCAATAGCGCCGCCCAATACTCGAGCAAAATCCACCGTGAGGCGACGGACCTGATATTCCCCCCAGGCATGCCCAAAGATTGGACTCGCGCTATTAACAAGGGGCTGAGCGTCTGGCATGACAAACCCCAAAAAGGAAGGTGGGGCGGTGCCACAGATACGGAATCACAGTTTGGGTAGGCATGGTTAGGAATGGTTAGGAGCATGCTGATTTAAATGTTCATCATTAATTAAGCCATCAAGATCCCATCGTGTATTTTCCTTTTGGTAGAATCATTTTACCAAATTAACCTCAATCCGATGGCATTGCAAGTACACCATTAGGCTCATTCATGTTTGATGAGCCACAGTTCCGCAAACAATAAAATGTGACATCCTAAGATTATATTTTAAGACACACCTGACAACCAAAGCACCCGACAATAACCCCTATTGTTATTACTTTAGCATTGCACTGATCACGTAACGTAACCAACAGGAACTAATTTGATTGGGGTCCACTCTGACAACCAAAGCATCCAGAAATGAAACTGATTTATGATGTTTTATGCTAGCATGTCTTTCGTAACACAACAAACAGGGTCCGCTTCTAGCCTGGAAATTTCAATGACCTTTCATAAGAAGGTAACGATAAAAAAGCTCGCCATGAAGAACCATCCGCACACAGAATACAAAAGGAATGCGCCAACTTGACAATTTCGCCTCAGTCAAATAGTCACGAAAGAGAAACAAGTCCCAATTGGTGACATGGTGGCTTTTCAGAACTGGTACCACCATGTCACACTGGTCTTCTTCAAAACCAGCAAAAGCAAGATAGTCCCACAGCAACGCTTTAACAATCAGACGCCTGAGTGTCGAATAATCGATATCTCGCGGGAAAGCCGCAGCCGTTTCGCGGTAATCTATCACCGGCATGGCAAAGTCAGTATCCGAAGTAGTTCATGATCAAACTCTATTTAGGACTGACATAAAGCATTGATCTCAGGTTGCATCACCTCTTCGTTGGCCTCCGGTTCCACCTTCACGCTAACGGCATTTGATTCCATCACCACTTCATCGTCATCCGGCTCTACCTTGATGGGCACTTCATTCGATTCGATTGTGGTGTCCTCCTTGATTGGAGCGGAGTTGCCAGACACACTGAGGTGGCATTGGAATGCTTGGTTTCCACTGGGCGCCAGACGAAGGGTCAATGGTTGCACTACGTCGTATTTCCACCTAGCGGACAACGTGATACCTACTCAGCTCTTTGTTCTTCGACTGGTTGGTCATCATCGGCGGGCCAGCCCATCGCGTCTAGGAAGCGCTCTTCACTTGTGCGTTTTATTCTTCGTTTAGGTAATACGCGAGTTCGCCCCATAGGTGACAAATAGACCGATTGTGAGGACGCGAATGGATTTGGACTTACCAAACCAACGAACGGAATCACCATCGAGGCACATTGGCCAGGGGAATCAGAATCGCCGAATCTGAAACAGCCCTAACAACATGACAACGGACACCTGACTTAGGTCTGTTTCGGATTTGGCGCGCGCCCAAACCTTGGGTTTTGTTTGTTGATTTTTGTGAAGTCAGATTCCAAACACCACGCGTCTGGCTGTTGGCAACCACACATGGCTCAACATCCGGTGCGTGAACTTCTCTTTTCCCTCGGTCACTTCCTGTTCAATCTCTTACCCTGATATCCACGCCTCGCTTTGGAAAGAATCTTGCAAATCATGAACGTGGATCACTCCTTCAGTAAGATTTCCCCCGGTTCCATCTAACTATCACTGGGTAACTCACTCACGCTGGATATTGAATCCTGTAGACAATTTTTTCGATACACCATTTGGTGGTTCCCAGGGCCCGCCTACAGGTTCGTCGGGTTCACTATTTGGGTTGAATAACCACGGTGGCCTGATGAACAACTTGGGTAAGAAGCGCTTCACTCGAAACAACATGTCCCACTGCTGATTTCCCTCTTGGCAGGTCCTGGGTTTGAAGGTCCGCCGAGAGAACGAAATGACAGTTTGACACCCAGTCAAACATTTAGCCTAGGTGGGCCTGCGATGAACGATACGAGCTTTGGTCAAACTTCAAATTCCTCCCGATCTAGAAATGATCGCTCGGTCTCACCGCGAGGAAGGCCACCACAAGGAACGTCCTTGCGTCCTAACCACCAACCCTCTCTCACTTCGCAAACTGGTCGTGTAGGTGCAAGTGGCCCAACTGATCCATTGGGACTTCGCAATGACCAAACAACAAGCCAACCTGATCTTGGTGTATACGCGTGTACCCTGGCAACCCAGACGCTCAAAAACTTCGAAGCCATGTCCTTGCAGGCCGGATTAGATCCTGCGTCCCACAAGGTAGCCATGATCCAGGCTGAGGTGAGTTTGTAGTCACTTAACCTCAATCAAACACAAAGATCATTTGATGTTAGTTAATGATTGCGGCTCATTATTCAGGTCTTTGGTGAAAATAACCGTCACTTGGCCCAAGCAATTATGCACGGCCAAATTCTGATGGAGGTGTCCAAGCTCCAGTCACAAGTCGCCAATGTGGCTGAGAATCTTGCTACGGTGACACAGATCGTTCAAGATATGGCCTCAGCTCCCGCTCCGTTGTGGTGAGCAAGATCTCTACTTAAGCAAAAAATTTAAAAATTATGTGAAAATTCGAGTTTTTGGTCAAAGGCACTATTATTATTGAAGTTATTAGTAATCAAGGCTATCAAAGTTGATTTATAATCTTCATTTCATTATCTTTCAAATCATATATTTACATAAGTAATTGATAAGAACATTTAAGAGTAAAGAAAAATTCGAAAAGATCAATAAAAATAGTAAAAGAGTGAAAATCAAATTAGGAGAATTAGTAAGAGGAGATTTGAGGAAGAAGAACATTTAGTTTGGATCTTTAGGAATGGAAACTGTTATGAAAAGAATGGAAGAATAAGAAGAATATTAAGAAAGTTGAAGAAAAATTTGAAAATATGGGTATGAAAGTTTGGAAAATGGTTTTTAGCTTATTATTAGAAGAGATATTGGTTCAGGAAGGTTTTATTGTGAAATAGAAGGATCACATTAGTCATCAGCAACTTTAATCATGAGGATTGATAAGGGAAGTGTGAAGTTATTCAAGAAAAGGGAAATTTCGAAGAAAGGTACTATGGTATTAATTCCTGTGTAGTGATGTCATTGATGGATTGATTGCGTCAAGAGTTTTTCAGAAGGATTTTAATGCTGTGTGATTGATTGGAGTGCTGTGTGATCTTTTGATAGAAGGAAAATCATTATTAGACGTGAAAATAGTCAAAATTCATCAAAAATGGGAGTTTTCAGTTAATTACATATGGTAAAACTTGTCAGAATTGGGTGTGTGATAGTTCATTCGACGCAGAATCATTGGTTTCATAATGTACAGCCTTTAAATCATTAGTAGCGGAGGAGTAGTGAAAAATTTATAAGGCAACAAAGAAACTGGAGTGAATTTCGAATTTGGAGGTTACATGTGACATTTACATGACAAAACTTTATTTTTGCAATCTTTACAACTCAATAACTTATTCATCACACATCAGAAATAGGTGATATAGGGGTGATAAATGATCAGAATCGCGAGGGCTATCAAATGAGCTATAGTAATCCAAAATTGAACAACTTTACAAAAAATTTGTAATTCCAAAAATGGATTTCAGCTATGAATATTAGGAAAAAATCACCTGTATTCATCATAAGAAGATCTGTTCATCATTTATTTACATCAATTGATCAAATTCACGCCTTGAATCATTACAAACAATAATATTTATGACATCATATGATTACATTGGAGGATATTCTGTTGATTTTGACGGTTTTTAAGGGTTTTTTGGAGGTTGTTGACCATTGTTGAAGGTTGTTGGAGGGTTATATACTATTGTTAAGGATTTTACGGGCCTTTGTTCCCCTTTTTACTCATCTTATACTTTTGTTAGAGTGTTTTTAATCATCATTAAATTACTTTACCAGTACTAAGTTCACTAAATTGCCCCTTTACATCAAAGGAGAGATTTCTTTACGTGTGATAAGACTACAAGTCTTCATTGGAATAACAATCAAACTGATTGTTGCTTTGCTAGTAATTAAAATTGTGTTTTATTGTGTTCAAATTGGAATAACACTACAATAGTGTTGAGATTTCTTTATAATTAAAAATCACGGGAATAATACTTGAATTAAATATTGAGACAACTTTCTCTGGTGCCTTATCCCAAAGAATTCAGCAAAACCCCGTGTTGATTCTTTCAAAGAGGCAGTCTTAGGCAACTTCTACTAGATACTTTATTAGTAGATTATCCCTCTTTAAGCTCTGTAAAGCTCTTGTTGAGCTTTAAGTTCTACACCGTCCACGTTGGAGCCGACCGCCAGCCAAGCCTCCGATGAAGATGGCCTTTGGAATGCTAGTCCCCAGCTCCTTGTACGTTTGATCCATTTTGACTCATCAAAGTGGATCATTGACCTATTTATATCCCGCAGGACTTCATCAACCCGCTCGCCCTGAAGCTTATGGCCTCACCCCAGTTGAGCGCGTACACTGCCATCAAGAACCGAGCTGAGGGCACTCTCCCTAATTCATTGTTCAATGTGATAAAAGTAAGCTTACATGCTAATGAAACCTCATGTTGCTGACTCGGGCCTAAACTGCAGCTCACGGTAGCCAAGGAAAGCACTTCCTTCCAAGCCAAACATCTTCCCGCTGTGCATCAGGGAGTAGAGGAGGCTTCTCAAACCAGAAGGTACTACAGTGCGATCAAAGAGTGCGCTAAGCATGCTAGGGAAAAGGTTCACATCAAGGTGAGTATCTAGCTATGTGGACTCTTTGAATACATAGCTTAACCAACTTTTTTCTTTGAGCAGCTCTTGGAAGGCATCCATGATCAGAAGACTGGCGAGGAGGTCGCGGAAGCCGTACCAACCATCAGGTCCATGGTCCAAAGAGTTAGTTTTCTTCAATGTTTTTATCACCGATATGAGGTTTACTGGTACTGCTTTGTAGATAGCTGTTCGATGTGGCACTGTGGGTTTGAACTTACACATTGACGCAGTGTATGCAGCCACTGACTCACTCACGCGAGCGCGTATTGCGTACCTTGTAAGTCTTGATTTATAAATATTTATTGCATAATTCATGGCTGACCGCGATCTATTTAATCTCTCTGTTGATGAACGGCAGCGTTGTGAAGCCGCGAGGATCGTGATAACAGGCGGAAAAGGGAGCCAGTCTATATGGGCCTGTGTCGACAAGCAACTATCCTTTATGCGTTTGAGGAAAGATGATGATGCCTACGCGATTGCGTACGTCAATTAACTGAATAACCACCTTGTAATATCAACAATTGCTGACATAATTTGAATGATAGTTTCTATCAAATCATATTTGACGAAGATTGCAAGTACTTCGATGGCGATACTTACTTTCAAGACCTCAAACAAAGAAAGATCAATTTGGATTTACCAACGGTGGAGGCCGTCATGGCACGCGTGGCACACAACGCCGCTAACCCTCAAGGTGCACCTAACCCGAACCCTACCGCATTATGAAGAACGTACGGATGTCATTGCAGACAACAATATGTGAGGGAAAATAATAGCTACAGAACTTTATGAAAGCCATTCAGATTGAAATGAAAATAGATACACTTGTTACCACCTTGAATCCCCTCTCTTTGTCATTGAAATAGAATATCAACTTGACCTACATCTTGCCGTGTGATCGTGCCCATCTTGTGCTCATCTTGTGCCAGTCCAACCAGCTTTTCCCTACCTGAGCGACCCGAGTATTTCCAACCGGGCTGGGTGGTGGATTGTGCCTGGAACCTGTCGGCCTCCTTGGTCCTGGACCGTCTGCAGGCAGTTTGATAGCGCCTACGAGGCGCCACTTGGCCGCCTGCTGCCCTGGCCAGCTTGCGCCCAGCAGGCGCAAGCTCAGTGGGCGGTCTGTAGGCCGCCCATCATTGCAGAGGCGTAGACCGCCTGCATACCGCCCGTCAGGACGGTCTACAGTCCGTCACGGCGCTCCCGGCGTGTACCCGCATCGAGGGACTTTGCGATTTCAAATGAAGGCAATTTGCACCGCCGAAGGTCCAAGTCATCTCCTCGAACTTGGATCTGGAACTTTGTGTATGTAGTCCACTCCGATCATTGTCGGGCCTTTGCAGATGCACCGGTGCGCAGGTGGGCATTCCGTGTCGCTGGGCACCGTGCGATGGAAGGGTTGTCAAGATTGTCTTCTTTAATTAGCAATTGCTTCTGATACATTAACATACTTACATAAATATCCTGAATTATTTTGTAAGATGTGTGTAGTAGGATCTCTCTGAGCTTTTTCTTTGAGTGCAAAATACTATCGTCACCAGCGCGTAACGCACACCCAAAGGGCCTCTCAGTGAGAGTGTGCAGGAATCTGCTCAGTGAGGCCGTGTTCAAATGTTGTTGATAGAGAATTGGAAATACAATCGTCATTTCTGCGCAGATATCGCCTGCGACTCCACAGCAATAACTCCGTTGTTCTCTCACGCTCACTCTCTCAGAGTCAGCTCAATGAGCCACCTGTATGAGCTCAACTCTTGATACTTTGTTGATTATTTTCAAATTTTTTTGGGGAATTGGTTCAGGCTTGTTCAGATGTCCTCAAGTCATCACTCGTCCAGACTTCCTCAAAGAGAATTTGAGCTGCATCAAGATTAGTCAAAGATACCCTTGGATGCTCTCCTGTTTCGATCTACCTCAGCTGCTCATCCCGAGTAGATTGTATCGTCTTTCTTTTGAGCACAATCTTGAACACTGTCAGTCTCATACTTAAAATGCGGTATCAAATCAATCGTCCATATTCTTTCTGACACTCATCATTGGTTTCGGTGCTTACCTCGTCTTCTAATCTGATATCAGTTCCTTGAAACTGCGAATTTTTCGACAAACTCAATCCTTCACGCCAAACATCGAGTCCCATGAAGCAATTTAGGCATATTCTCCTTTGCCTATCGGCCCTCGTTTACGCAGTTCATGCACTCATCAAAGGCATAGACCCTCACAACCCACCTCTAAGAGCCATACCAGATGGCCAATCTGGTTACAACCAATGCGGCACCAAATCCAGTCCTGATAGCAAATGCCAGTGAGCACCCTTTCTTGAGGACCATCATCTTTCTCTTCGTTATAGTCTAGAACTAACGGTTAGCTTCTTAGAAATTTGTGGATCAAAAGTGCCACCGAGTTTTGTATCTTTGGGCGTACGTGACTATACGTAGTAATCCTTTCTTTTCTCCACGCTCACCTTCCGGCTCCTTATAGCTCCTTATATGGCAGGCGTGTCAGCGACAGAAAGAGATGCGGTCTCGTACTGTACAATGGATGGCTATGGTACTCGACTAATTCCTCCGGGGACATTCACGAGTGTGCATTACGTGTATGTTTCTTCGAATCATATCAAGGGTGTTGAAATATAGGGCTAGAAGCTGATAAATGCTCCTGCGTCCATCAGAGTCACGAAGGTGGGCAGATACTATAAGTCTCCGGGTTCCATTGTTTGAGCTCATCTCGGTATTTTTGCCTTCAATTAGCATTACATACAAATTTCTGGACGTGGAAATGTAAGCAAATTTTTTGTAAGACCCTTGAGCGTCGGATTTACACACGCTCTCAGAGAAACCTCATGCTGACGATCTAAAACAGATGACCAATATCAATGTGATCCCCGGCAACGATGGTGGAGAAATGGGTGAGTGTTCAGCTACCGTGTGTACGTATGACGTGTTCTCACTTTTCTTGCTGTGTTCTATCGAGACATCAGATCCCAATAGGTATGAGATCAAAACAGCAGTTTACCGTGTGCGAATTATCGCTAATTCCCCGTGACCACAGCTGGGACCGCAAGGGCAACCCCGTTGGTGAGTGTAAAAATATTATCGTGATGCAATCACAATCAAAAGTTTGACTTTGGCATCCACTATCACAGGTGGGCTAGTGTTTGGAAAAGATAACCAGTTCGAACAATGGACCGAATTCCTCTTGACCGACGAATTTTGTATTCGGGTTTGTTTCAATGGACCGGATGCATGGAGATACTGCAATCACATTTGTGAGTTACACGACTCGCTATATTTTCCACATTCAAGTTTTGATGTTGGTCCACTTTGCGGGGTATAATAGATGACTTGCTGGCATGCAGGTGGAATATACCGGGGGACTATTCTCCTGGTTTTGACACCTGCAAGGGAGACGACGTGCCACTGCCGATGGGCGAATGTGAGCATCCTCTGACATTTTTTCCGCGGTTAGTCGCACTGTGGGTTGGCTCTAAGGCTCAAAGCAAAACCGGAACCACCCCCTGTAGATCGACTCCCCAACGGCTCGATTCACACATTCAATCAAGGTGACCTACGCACTCCAGCACCAGGGCCACCGGGGAAAGTTCATGATTGTCACAAGTTCGTGATTTTGCTATGGCTTCATCTCTCCTTCATTGAACACCATGGTTGATGTTTTCAACGGTTGTAGGATATCTCCTCCGGGTGCGAGCTATAAGATACCTACTCTAGCAAAGCCACCTCAATGAAGATGAAGGAACAGAAGGTTGCTAGGGAGAGCTTCAGCAAATGCCAAAGTTTTACCTGGTATTCATTTTTCAAGCCTATCATTTCCAAGACTGATCATCCCTCATCATTCAATCGTTCAACCTGTTTTTCCCTCGAGGCACATTCTTTTGTTATTTCCTCTAACTTTTTGTTATTTCTTCTGATAATTGCAAAGTATTGTACGTCGCGCGTTGGACTGAGCCCCCTTCAGAGTAGAGGAAAACCCTTATATGCCTGTTTGATCAGGTTTGGTCTAGACCGTAGTGATGCTGATTAAATTGCAGGGTGTTGATTCTTGTCCATGCTGCCAGTAAATATGCTTTGGATTCAACAATCTCAGGTGTCCTTGGACAGTACGTGTGACGAGATGATACAACCAGTCCTTGACGCCGCAGTGGAAATCTGAAATTGACCACTTTTGCCATCCAATAACACATCAGAATTTTGAATTGAGACATCTTGACTGGATGCCACTTCAGTGAACAGAATCCAAAAGAAATGTACATCAGTTATCATAAGTATACTGTTTGAGAAATCAACAATCAAATTAAGGAGACATCATTTGGTAAGATTTGTGACTGAAGATCAAATTTTTGTTCTTCTTGAGGAACCTTTTCCCCTTGACCAATGAATATCTTTCCCGGTGTGTGGAAATGGGTAACACTACAAAAATGAGTAAATATAGTATTTAAAATGCCATGCTTCATATTGGTCCACAAAAACTAAAAAATCAGGTAATTTAAATTGTGCTATGTTCTTCCTGTTAGGATCTTTTGGCCAATGTAGAAAAATTCAAGCACTCAGTTTGGTGATGTTGAAGGCTTTCCTGACATACAAACTAAAAATACAGGACTTGTTCACTCAATTTAGCGTCCAAAAGTGACAAAAATGATCTGGACAAAAATGACAAGTGAAAGACAATAACCCCTTTGTTGCATTGTTTTTTCAGAATTTTCCTGGCTCAGCATGTAAGTCATCACATGTGTGTTGTTAAAATTATATAAAAGCTACTGACTACAAGGCTCAAAAAACACCCAAAAAAGGATTTGCAACACAACAAAGGATGCAACATTATGTGTACATTTTTTGGAGACAATCTGTGAAACACTCATGCATTTGAAATTTATTTGGCAAATAAAAAACAAGGTCTTATGTTATACCTTGCATCTATCCAAGACAAAGGCACTGACAAATACAAAAAACATCACCCATCACAAGGGGCATCTCTGCTCCCTCCTGATTTTGTCAGATTTTTTGTACTTCTTGACACCAAGTTAAACACTTCAAGCAACTCCAAAACAAAGTTCCAGGTCAAAGATCATCACACTTCTCCCCAGATCTTTTTTCACGTGTTTTGGGCCAAAAATGAGCCCCCAATTCCAGTTACAATTTTTTGTCAATCATTTTCCCCATGGGTGTTGGAGAAACACATTATTTTTGCATTGAAAGTATACTTTTAACCTGATAAACAATGTGATGTGAGTCAAAGTTCATTCAGTCCAACACATACTTGTATGGGTTTTAAGGGGTCTCTCGGAACATACATCAACATTACTGAAGGCTCTCACCTGGACTCGGGTCTTCTTTGGTCCCAGGACTAGCAGGGGTTGTGGCCTGAGATGTTGTGTTTCAGGGCCAAGGATAGCTCCTGTTGACCAAAATCCAGATGGTTGTCATCAAAAATTGTGTTCAGTTAGCTTTGTTGGTTGGGTGAATTTTATGTAGGTTTATGTTTGAGAGTTCACAAGACATTTCACACAGTCAAGGTTATAAAATCAACAAATTCCTCCTAAACAAGCATGAGCCCTGCCCATATGTAGAGCCAATTTAATCCCTTCTAGTCCATTGGGTTTTTGCAGTACAAGCCAAATTTAAGCTCCTCACCTCCTATCCCATACCTTGACCAGCAAACCCCATGAAATATGTACCAACCAACACTACAGCCACAACTTGTATCAAGGTAACATCAATTAACAAGGTTTTCTACTGTTGTTCTTACAAAGCTTGCCAAAAATTCCGCGCCAAACTGCTCGAGTTTTGCGGGAAAACTGGTACAAGCTCTTTGGGAACAACAGTACTAAAGACATTTTCAATGCACTTGGTGAACAAATTTCCCTCTCATCAATGAATCTGTTTGCTGGTGTCATAACAATGAGCGTAGCTCGCCTCTCATACACGCATCAAGGTTTGGAGGCATGTTGGTCAAACACGTGTACTTATGCGGTTTGAATGGGTTCCCTAGGACCCAAGGACTAAACTTAAAGTTATGCAAACCCATCAGTCACATTGCAAGGCGTTTATGGGAAAATAAAGATACTTTGATAATTTCATAGGGAAGCATCTACTACAACAATCATGTGATACAAAACAGAAAATTCGAATTCGCGCATATGGTTTCTCGACTTGCTAAAAATGTGTGCTTAAACAACTTCTTTTACAGCGTTCGTAACAGATGTAGGTCCTTTCAGGATTCTATAATGCGATAACAACAAGCTGATGCAAAAATCAATGCGAACTGTTGACTGAGGCACTAACTTGGATGTTGAGAGTGACCCCAACGTTAGCGAAGAAACCCAAGTCTAGGGATGTGTATGCCTTTGCTTTGGCCGACACATCAACTCCAAGGGAAACAAGGACTGAGAGTAATAATTTCAAAGGAGCATTCAGGGAAACGATGGAGCCTATGAAGAGATAAAGGCGGATGATCATGTCAGTAAGACTACACAATTTGAACTTTGAAGATCACCGTAGCTTACCCTTGCACGATGAGGCCAGGCTATGTTGGTCAATGATCTTCAAGAGGATTTGGATTTTGATCAAGAGGTCAAAGAATTGAGTACATAGGACCTGAGGCAAAGCACATTGTAGCATTAGAATTTGACTGGACCTTCGATGCTTTAAGCGAGACTTACGTCAGCAGACACATGAGCAAGGACGTTGGCCTGTGCCCCAACGGATGCGATCGAACCCACAATGCTGATCAAGCCTTGGTTAAGGACTGCAACGTTCTTCTGTTCGCAAGCGGTCTTGAAGGTTGGAGCGAGTGTAACGGCGGCGTTGGTAGAGGCTTTGAAGTTGGCAAGGACTGTGGCAGATGTATCAGCGCTAACGCCCACACCCGCGCCAACAGCAGCACCTGCGCCAACACCAGCACCGACGTTAACAGCGGCATTGACGCCAATGCTAAGTCCGATTTGCGTGAATAGGTTAACGTCCACAGCAGCCGAAATCTTGGCAGAAATATCAATTCCTACAGAAGCCGCGACAGATATCATGGCTTTCAGCGGAGCTTGCAAAGCGACGATAGAATCTGAATCGAAGGAAGTATTGTTTACATTAGCACTTTCACATGATTGTCAAAAAACCACTGCCAACTCACCTTTGCATGAAGGGCCCATATTGGAGTCCGAGATGAGGCGTAGCAATACTTGAAGCTCGACAAATATACCAAGGACGTTGGTGGTGAGGGTCTGCGAAATGATATCAGAAGAGTCAGAAGGCTATCATCAAGATAAATACAGATTAACGCTTACTTCAGCATCAACCTTGGCGTAGACATCGGCGCTGGGTCCCAAAGCTACGATGGAGGTTTTAATGCTAGCTAATCCGCCCACAACAACATCGACATTCTTGTTCGCGCATGCGGTCTTGAATTTGGGTTCGAGGTCGTGCATCAAACTCGTCGAAGCGTGCAGATCAGTGACCACCTTGGCTGAAAGGTCGACATGGGCACCAGTACCGAAACCGGCACTACCTATCCCACCAATACCAGAACCGACACCAGAACCAACACCAGCGCCGACACCAGCAGCGACGTTGGCATTGATGCCAAGGTCAAGTCCAACTTGAGCGAACAGATTAACATCTACAGACGCTGAAATTTTGGCAGAGACGTCGACTCCAACGGACGCGGAGATCGATACAACAGCTTTCAAGGGAGCTTGCAAAGCGACAATTGCACCTGAATGGAAGAAGGTAACGGTGACTTGAGCAACTTCGGGGGATTGCCAAAAGGCATATTTGTGACTCACCTTGACATTGAGAGCTTAGATGGTTATCAGAAATGAGACGTAGCAATACTTGGAGTTTGACAAACAGGCTGATGACATTGGTATTGAGGACCTGCGACGTGATTGATATCAGAAGATTCAGAAGACGATAAAAAAAGATGACACAGACGAGAACTTACATTGGCATCAACTTTAGCAAAGGCGTTGACGTTGGTTCCTAAGCCGAGAATTGAGGTTCTGATGGTAGCTAGACTGCTAACAACAACATCGACGTTCTTCTGCTCGCAGGCGCTCTTGAACTTTGGCGCTATGTCAGCCGTGACGCCGACTGCAGCTTGGAGGTCAGCAACCACTTTGGTTGAGGCGTCGACATTAACTCCAGCACTAGCACCAGCACCAGCACCAGCAACAGCACCAGCACCAGCACCAGCACCAGCACCAGCACCAACCTGAGCGCTGAGATCGAGTTTAATTCCAACACGGGCGTAAAAGTCCAAGTCCACACCGGCACTCTTACACTGGGTACTGATATCCGTGTTTTGCGAAGCAACAGCAGATATCATAATTTGTAACGAACCCTTCAAGTCAACGATGGCACCTGTACAAAACAAACAAAAAATGTGATTAATGAGACTCTCCATATATCCAAGGCTGTAGCGAGTATAGGACTTACTCGAACAAGAGGATGTCATCTTGTATTGATCAATAACTTTTAATATCACTTGAAGTTTGACCATCAAGTTAAGCACTTTGGTCGTCAAAGTCTAAACATGGACAGAAGTAAGATTCCATGACAGAGGATACTTGAAAGTTTCAGTCAAACATCAACCTACATTGACATCAACTTGAACAAGTCCGTCAGCTGATCCTAGAACGGATATCGAAGCTTTGATATCGACCAAGCCTTGAATCAAGACATCGGGCTTCTTTTGTTGGCACGCTTGCGTGAAAGTCGGCTTGTAGCCGTCAATGGTACCAAAAGAAGCGTCGAAGTGAGTTGATAAACTTGCTCCAAAAGACCCGCCTGGGCCAAAGGCGTTATGGGGAAGGTTACCAAACGAGGTGGGATGAAAGGTACCCTTGACAAAGCAAGCTGAAACAATACGAAGACCGAAAAGCTTGTAAGCAAGCATAAATTTGGTAGGCAGAAAGGAATTCAGATTATGTAGCAATGAGAAATCATCCTACCATTGAGCGCAAGCGCCGACACTAAACTACTCAGCAACATTTCCGATTAAATCAACAAAAATAAATTATAAAGGTGAGGAAGGGATTGTGATCCTATCAATCAACGAGCTGGGGATGTTTGATGAAGGATGAACCTCACCTGCGCCACGATGATTTATATAGAAAAATCGTCAGCTCTAGATAACTTCGTCCCGCTCTAGACGACCTCAATGAGTCCACCGCGAATTTACTCGAATATACATTGTAGCTCTTTCCCTCTCGATTCCAAGATCAATTCGTATACATAACGGGAGTATCCCGGGAAAGCACTCGTTGTTCATCTAAAGCCCGAACCCAACCAGGAAGTGCTCAATTGTGACTTCTTACGGTCTTCTCCTCTGATGCACGTGAGATATTTCGACACGTGGCCTGATCATACTCGGAATGCGCCGAAAGCTAACTCAAATCCAACCACACCCCATTAAGAAGTAGGACATACGACATCTGGTAAGTCAGTAAAGCCGTTGTAATCTCTTTAAATGAGCAATCTTCTCTGCCTGAAAGACCAGCGAGCGTTTCGTAAACCAAATAGAGCTGGGGCATCTCTTTCGACTCCCTGTATTTGTCGGACCACAAACGCGCAATGTTTTCCCAAAGATCATAAACTTCGAATTAGTCCCCATTATTTGCAGCTTGATCAATTTTCCTTGGAAAACGCCATCAACAATAATCAATTTAGGAACTCATTTGAGCAATGGATTACGGATCCACGTATAGTCTAGGATTCTCTGCTCCAAACTCACGCGATTACATAGCGACATATCTTCTCTGGTTTTTGCCCATCCACGGTGAATTCATTCATTTAATATGTACAACGCAAAGGAATTTATGCCATATTGGACCGAATTTGATAGACTGATGGTGAATAAGTTTGTTCTTAGGCAGAATTTATCTTTGACAAATTATCTGCTTTCAACAAGATCTAGAATATCAGGGACCAAGGTGCTTCTCGTGGATGTTTGTTAGGTCAGGTACTACAGGAAAATCTGTAAATCCTCAGCTTGTATTGATATTTTGTATAACATATGAATCTGGAATCAGACAAATCCATTTCAGACTTCTGCCATGAAGCATCTCGGTGATTCTAAAATTGACATCACTGACACAATGATCATTGCAGGTTCTGATCAGGTGGTCATTGCTGAAAAATACAATTCAAGTACCTCTGTCTTTCTATGTAGTAGAAAGGTTTGCCTTCCAGTATTGGAGATAACACCGCGGGAATCAATTAGTCCGAACCCCGATTGAAGAGAGTTGCGGTGACCGGGTTCGCAACTTTCTTCAATCACGGGTTTCGTTTGCCTTAGGTTTGCCATAGGTTTGCCCCAGAGTACTTGAGGATCGAAGGAATTTGGGAATGGTGGAAGTGGGATTGGGAACTGTACAGTGTGCGCAGTACTGTACCATGTACGATTGGCTGTACCATGTACGATTGGTTGTACACCCCCTGGTTTCGGATCTGTGCTTTCCTCAGATCTCTGAAGGCTTGACATCGCCGATTGCTCAGGTTGTGACCTTTCTTTGTAGACTACAGATGTTTACTTATGAATGTGTCAAATATGAGATAATGGGAAATTGGTACAAGTCAACAACTCCGAGTAGGAGTTTCATGACTTCCGAGCGTTTCTTTATTGAAGCACAAGTGGACATAACATTTGGCAAGGATTTTAAAAAGTGTTTAATGATGGCCGATGTAAGCCACCCAGATCAAAACTCGATCGAGCTTTGTTTGTGGTTTCCACTACAAATAAAACTTGTCACACTTGTTGGGCAAGGATTCAAAAGGATTTGGGCCGCATCCAATTCGAGCCTTGAGGTGTCATCAAGGACAAGGAACGAGCAAGGCATTTCAGTTCATCAAAAATTATATCTCGTTTTTATTTCCTACACACCAAGATGTTACTTCGGGCTTTCATTGACAATCTACGAGCGAACAATCCAAACATCTTAGACACTCTTCATGTTGAAGATCTTAGTCAATTCCTCACCGTAGCGTCTGATGTGGTTGATCGTAATGCTGAAGGCCTCGGTTTGCGATCAGACAGGAGGCCACATCGATTCTTGGAGGCTAGTCTACCTGCACGGATGCACTGCCACATCGACAACCTCTGGAAGCATAGCTTTGATTTTCTCTCACGTGCTCATATCAACACCAAAGACATCATCAAGCTCAATGGAATTTTACCAACCCTGCCCGATGGTATCATCCCTCCTTATGTTCCTTATAAATATCTACTACCACCAATATCAATCAGCAAGTGCCCTATATGCCCCAACACCCGAAAGCTTGAATCCAAAACGTTGTCGGGATATCTCTATGACACGGATGGGTGTCATACAATTCAGCACACTGCTTATATATGCCGAGGTGATTGGGCAATTAATTCAGAGAAAAAGACTTGTAGCTTACCAATGACTTTGGTTCTGGATTAGATTGTCACACAGTTTTTCGTCACAGCTACTTTTCAAGGGAGGAAAAGCGCAAATTTTACAAATCTTCCCAACGTCGGGACCCAACAATCTTTCAAGTCCACACCCACTATTTCATGACTGTCCAGCTAGCACGTTCGTTTTGGATGACACAAATGCTTATGCAGTAAGAATCCAAACCTAAAATGTTTGATGTTTTTTACAATGTGTTATGCTAATTTTGTTTGACAACAACTGCAGTGCTTCTATTTTTAATATAGTAAACTTGTACAATGATACATTTATCACTGCCAGTCCACCACCTCTCTTCCCGGACAATACCACTTTTAGTCCGTCGTTATCTGAAACTGTTTGTAAAGATGGAATGACTATACAAGCATTAATTTGTCACATGGAAGGGTTCAATCAACAATTGGTGGTTCCTAATGATGGGCTTGATTCTAAGCGCTTTGACAAAGCCAAAGAATATTATTCAGCTCGAGTGGCAAGCACTGGATCACCACACAAGAATCATGCCTGTAGCCTATGTACCCACAGTACTCAAACTGAACAAGGTGTACAATGTATGTGACTTACATCCCAATCTCTATGAATGATTTCTGACATGCTTTATTATCTATATTTCACCCAGTAATTCGAGCTGTAGTCACTGATGGTGTCACAATTGGATTCTGGCGGTGCAGTGCGTCAGAGGCCCAGCGTAAGATGGTTGCTGAACTACCCGGTCAACCGGCTCCAGACGGCCCTTGCAAAAGACCATTACAGAAAGTGAATGATCTTTACTGCTCTTATCATCATGAACACTTGAAGGACATCTGCCCAGCTCAGCCTTGCACAAATCGTGTGATGGAAGGTCATAAGACTTGTCATTTGGAAGCACATATTCAAGCATTTCAGAAATTCAAGCGCCGAGTCAACTCAAATTTCCAGCTGACATCAATGCTTACACGCCCTAAATCATCCCTACGTATTGACCCAACTGTTCATCAAGACCCTGTCACTTCTGAACTTCGTGGCTTTCAACAAATCCAACAGGCTGACGAGTCTGATCGAGCTGAAGAGAATGCATGAGATGGAGAGTTTGCAAAGCCTGATGCTGTTCGTCTCACTCGATGCCGCACACATAATGACCAATTAATTGTTGCTACATGTGGTATATTCTTGGCTCGACAGACTATGTACAATGCAGAGGCTCCCAGTGCAGTAAAAGTCCGACATCCTCTTTTTTTTACAGTGTTATTGATCTTATTACTGACCTCAACTTATTTGCTTGTGATTTGTGTCACAGCTATTCCTCAAGGAAACCTTTCCAAATGCCATGCCTCAGGTGATTTTTTATGATAATGCATGCAAGCTTTTGCAACACATATTCAAATCTCCTGAGGGCAAAAAGCTTTTTGAAGGTTCAATAATAGCAGTTGATGCTTTTCACTTCAAGTCTCATTCAGAAAATGATTGTTTCTGTCGTACCTGGACTGACCCTAATATATATCCACAATTGAAGGGCCAAGACGAAAATTGGATCTTCAACTCTTCTGCTGCAGAAATTGGAAATGTTTGGTATGGAGGGTTTGCCTCTATCTGCCGAAACATGACAGCTATTCAGTATGATTTCACTCTGAATGTGCTGGTAGAATTGAGAAATGATTGGCTTTGTAAGCAATTGGCTCAACGGCAAGATGTAACTCATTTAGGTATTGTTGATTTTGGAAATTAGAGAGCTTGGGACAGTCTGGATGTGTTTTTTATGAAAAGCTTTATACTCTTCATGAATTTATTTTGTGAGTGTGCTGTTCATTTTAAAATTAGTGTTTGAATATAAATTCTCAAAAAGATTGAAGTATTGTGTGATTTGTGTGGAATTTGAGTCTGAGGTAGGAGATATAGAAACAAATAGCATTGGTCATTAAAAAATTTGAATCGGATTGATAATCTACTCTTATCATCTCAAGGGCTCCAGCAGATGATATGAGCTTGGGTTGTTTTAATAACTTTTGAAAAACCCATCAGATTGATTCGAAGTACAGCAATTGTTTCAAAAGACTTTGTATAGTAGCTTGGTGTGAGACATGTCAAATTTGATGTGAGTGATGGATAAGTATGCATTACGGGTCTCGATTCTTCAGGTAGAATGGTTTGACTTGAGCTGGTAAAGAAGAGCTGAGGCACTTGAAATCTTTCTGCAAGGCAGACCGAGAGATATCAAAACTTCTTTAAAATCATTGAGATTCTAAGAATGGTTTTTGGCGCTTGCGATTCAAAAATAAGTTCAGATTTTTGCTCGCAGACAGATGAAATTACAGTGCAAATCATCATTTAAAAAGCATAAAAACAAAGTAAATGACTGCTTCATTACATAAATAAATCGCTTCATTGTAAGACACGAAAAGCAAGAGATCCGGGTTTGAAATTGATTCAATCACATCGAGTCAAACCAATTGACTTTGGTTTTGAAAGTTGAAGGAGTCTTACTCTGTGTTTTAAAGTCGTCAAGCAAGTTGATGTGCTTGCTTGACGAATTCAGAAAGTTTTCATTCTGTTCTTCAATTTGAAGTGTGTCAAATTTCAATCGATCGGAACGATACAAACTTCACCTCCCGGTTTGCTTTACAAAATGAATGAAGAAAGAAACAAATTTTGATATGTTTGTAGTGTGAAATTGAGTCTTAATGAACAATTTCAATCTCGGAGTCTGATTCGATGTGACTAGCTTGGGGCACCTCAGTCTTGAAACGCTTCAAAGGCCGAGAAGACAGACCTGTTGAATCTTCATCATCTTGGTGTTTATTGTCCGATCGAGCAACTTGCCACTCCTTAGGGTGTAGTTTACGAGCTTGACGTAATGAAGTTGCCGGTTGCTTTCTGAGTATCTCGTCCAACTTGGCTGGTGTAACAATTTCAATAAATTTGTAGTGTCGATAGATTGAAGTTTTTCCCGCCAGCCATACTTTTCCAAACTGAGAGATCCATGCCGCTTTGTGATCTAGAGTAGGTCTGACAGAGTTGTACCAATTCAGTGCATCTTGAAGCATCGAATCTCCAGGCCAGTTTTTCAAGGATGTTTCTAAGGGTTCATCCTACATACAGCTCAAAGTCAGACTTTGCGCAGAAAAAAACAAAAAAAGAATGAGCAAAAACAAAATTCACCTTTTTCTTTCGCTTCTCCTGCGCGGGTTTTGGAGTCTGTATCTCAACCTCGTTTGATTCGTGAATGACAGACCATTGATTTGGAGATTGTTCGCTTGGAAGATCACTGAGACATATAATCTCATTCTTGACACCGTGTAAATATCCGTGTAGCACGTCCACGCGCACACACGAAAGACTTTCCGTGGACCCTGTAACGACCCATCAAAGAGGTTCCACGACAAGTACATCTTCCCCTTATCACCTGGGAGGTTGAAAGTCAGTTGGCCCCCACTGACAACAAAGGATTCTGCAAATCCTTTAAACAAATCACAAAGCACAAAGGGTGCTCAGCAAAAATCTCAGTCTCAATCCGACCAAAAGACTTTGAGATTTATTTCAAAACTCTCCGTGTGTGCACGTCGACGTGCTACACGGATATTTACATGGTGTGAGGGACTGTTTTGAAAGTGGTGAAGGCAGAAGCGTCCAATCAAAGGCTAAGCTATCGAGTTCAGAGGTTGAAGGAGGATTGGGGGAAGACTGGATTGATGACATATCCATTGACTCGAAGAGCTTTTGAGGACGCAAGGAATTGATCAACTCCTGTAGGCCTTGACAAGTTTTGGGATCAAAACAACCAAGATACATAACTATCTTCCGAGGTTGTTTAGGATATTGAACAACGAAGTCTAGTGGTGTATTCACCTAGTTAAAAGTACAAATGTTAGCATGGTCAGACTCACAGTCACAAATCATTAGTCTTTGATTAACATACCCAGGACTTCAAATTGGCCATCCATATCCACAACTTGGTATTCCAAGTGGACAGACCGGTGGATTCGCCTTGAGACTGTAGAGTTGGACTCTCGCTCAACGCGCATAAGGGCCAATTCTTGGCCTCAAATTGTGAGATCAATCGGTTTGATGCCTGTGTAATGAAAAAAGGTTTCAGTGCGAGTCACTCGAGTCACTCAAAAGAAAAAAAAAAGATAACAATTTCCTGACCGAGGTCCAAAACTCTACAATCACTGTACGAGATGCCCGGGTTTCAGCTTCACTCATCCTGATTGATTTGATTTTATGATCAACTTGATTGCGATGAATTTGTTCTAACACGGATGATGACGCAAGCGCTGTGATTTCACGATTTGCTTGAGAGGACTGCAATGGCTGGGCTGATCTGTAGGGGACAAAGTTTTCAATCACATTGGGTCGGGGTTTTGAACTTGTGGTCTGAGTCAAATCACTACGATGACCTGGAATTACACAGTGACTTTCGGGATGAGATTTGTGAAGTTGATTGCAACACTACATGAAACAATGAATTAGAAACAAACCATTGTCAACGTACATAAGCAACACAAGAACTTACAGATAAGCATAGCTGATACGTGCATTTCACGTTTTTGGGAATTCCCTCACGGTGTTTTGGCCCAATTTCACTGTTGGGGAGGCCAGGGCATGATGTCGATGAAGCCTGGTTTTGTCTTGGTTGAGTTCCGCCAGTTGGATTGAGGAGGTTGTTCATATTCATATCTGGTCGAGATGAATTTGAATGAAGGTTACACTTTTTGATGTCCTCTAGAAGAAGTGACCGAGTAAGATTACAAAAATATAATTTGTGGGTTTTTGATGGACACTAACAATGAAAAGAGGAAGAGCAAAGAAATATATGTCAACATTTCTTAGCGTAAATTGAAGAAACAAAAAGCCTACCCGCCACGCTATCAGATGGGCCAATTGGGCTTGTGTCCTAGATCTTACAAAAGGTTGCACGTACTTCAATTGTGCAGGACACTTGGGACAGGTGAGGCCAGTAGATTGGTTGATAGCAGGTTGAGGAAGTGGATCAACAAGTTTAACATGATCCTGAGTAATGTAAGACTTTTGGGGTGCTGAGGGAGGCATGTTCTTCAACTTGTGACAAAAATTTGATTCCTACATGGATGGAGGCCATGTTATTTTCCCTCAATTGAAAGGGAATGTTCTTGAAGCAAGGGAGAGGGACCAGTGAGGACCTGTAAGGACATCTCAGCAAGGAGGTCACAGTACGTTTCTGTACACCTGTTAGGTTGTACACTGTTGGACCATACAGGGCAAGAAGACCGTTCCCATTCCCATCCCATTCCCAGTCTCCTTCAATCCTGACATGCTCTCGTTTGCCGATTCCCCTCGAGTCGGCGTATTATATGTCACTCTGGACTCTGGAGACCGCTGACCCGAGTCAAACCCTTTTGCCTTTCTTTCCACACTCACAGCTCACCCTTAACCCACGACTGCATACCTGTATCCGGCGAATCCAATATACCTTGACTTCATACAGTATATATAGGGAGTTATACCTACAAATGAAAGGTCAAAGGTTGAAAGGGGATTGTGAGGATTTCTGTTCATACTGAGGGACAAAGAATAGCGATAACCCGTGGGGTGACTGATGTGGAAGGATATTCTGTTGAGGGGATACCCAACAAGATTGATGATGTTAGATCTTGCGCTCAACCCATGATGTAGGGGATCTTGACTGTAGGACATGCTGACTTGAGGGGAATTGGCAAACCTATGGCAAACCTAAGGCAAACAAAACCCGCGATTGAAGAAAGTTGTGAACCCGGTCACCGCAACTCTCTTCAATCGGGGTTTGGACTAATTGATTCCCGTGGTGTAATATGCATTTTGATTCTCATTTTGAGATGTTTTACATCCTCTACAAAATCTTCAATAAAAAAAACTTTGAATTTTTATTTCCCCCTCAAAACACCCTCTTTTCTTGATATGAAATGTTGAGATTCAATTTAATTTTGAAGATTTCAAGATGTTCATTCTTTGAAGTTCTAGTCTCTTGCTTCTTGCCATCTATTAGCCACCATTTTGGGTTAATGAATCCTTAGCCCATCCATATTTTGATAGCCTGGACAAAGGACTCATGACAAAATCTTTCACCCAGATCTGCGGTTTTTTCTCTGCAGAAGACATCTTTCCCCCAGCAATATTCTTGGATCCTGTGCAAAAGAATTCTGCTTCCAAGAGTAAAAAACTCAAAGTATACCCAGTTGGAAATAAATCCTATTCCCAATTATAATGGTTTTTTTTTCTTCCCTTTCATTGTCAATTATAGAAGAACTTCTGTTCTGCCTATATTTGTTCTTGAGTTTCTTCAACCAAATTTATTTGGCATCTATCACATTACCACTGTGTTCAAATTTTCCTTTTCTATGTCCTGCAACCTGGCCTGCTAAACACACAGTACAGTTAGATCTGACAGGGAGAAAGGTTTGGAAGTTATACGAATGATATTTTCTTGATGAACTGTGTCAATCTATGAGGTGGTTGGTTAGGTTCACATCAAGAAACTTTAACAGGTCTAAGACCCTAAAAGAACAGTTTGTGATATTGCCAACAATGACTGATCTTATATAGATTCATCTGTTTCTGAATGGTCTTGATGTTGTGTTGAAAATTTGAGTGCTTTGTGATGTTTTTGTTCCTGAATGAAATTGAGTTCTTGGGTATTGTCAAGTTTTCATTCTGGGTGGAAGCCCAGACAGTTGAAATACCTTTGGGCAGAGGATTTCTTCCACCCATCTGTATATTTTTTTGTTTGTATTCTTGGTAGAAAATGACTTTACATAAGGCATGAAATGTGGAGCAAGTCCACAGGCATGCTTCAAGCTGTCAAGAGATAGGTTTCATTACAACATTGCAAATTAAAAGAGAGCCACACAAATAATCTCTCAAGAAATGGTTCAAGGTTCCCAATGAGGAATATGCAGGCAAGGAAGAGGAGCAAGACATACATTGCTTCAAGCACATAGCTCCAAGGCTGGTAATTGGTGAAAGGGTATCAAATCAGAGGCCAAGAAAGTGCTTTCCCCTGTCTGACCCTTTCCTCATCCAAAGTTTTCATCATTGATTATCATCAGACTTGAAGTTGAACCTATTGGCTAAAAGCACTTCAACTATCCAATTGTCCAACCATACAATCTTACCATAACACATTTGATGATCCCTTTTAAGTTTTGTAGAAGATTTTTTTTGTCCATCCCACCCTTCCTACAAGTGGGAGAATATCATTATGTATTTTTAAGAGGAACTTCCCTTGGAGTTTTGCAATAGGGTAAAAAACACCACGTAAATATTCTTGTAGCACATTGGCATGCACACATGGAGAGTTTTGGAACAAATCTCAAGGTATTTTGGTTGAATTTAAACTGAGATTGTTGTTGAGCATGCTTTGTGAATAATGATTTAGTTATAGGATTTTTGGAATCCTTTTTGAGCAGCTGGGGTCAACTGAGTGTCAAAATCCCAGTTGATGAGGGAAGATGTGCCTGTTGTAGAACCTCTTTGAAAGGTATTTTGAGGGTCTAAGAAAAGTGCTTTGTGTGTGCACATTGACATGCAACAAAGATACAGACACAGTGTAAACCCACATCACAAAAGCAAGAGAGGGTGGGCTCTTAAACCTAGCCCAATCAAAACCTCTTGTGTTTTGACAAGGCTTCTATACCACATAGGCTCTATCCTCAACCAGTACAAGACTCATTCTGTCCCTCATCTTTTCCCTCATCTTTCTTCAAAGATGAGGGACAGAACAAGTGGACAGAAATGGCCCTATGCAAGATTCTGATAAAAAAGGTGTGTTTTTGGGAAATGTGTTGGAGAAAACCAAGTATATGTGGAGGATGACCAAAAAAGAGTTTTTGTTTTGTCAATTTCTTCCCAATTGCATGTGATGTGAAAGTGGAGTTTTGAGGTGCAAGATTGTGATGTGTATGTCATGAAAGTTGATATTTTCAGCAGAAATAGGCTTGACTTTCTTCCAACACTTTTCAAGCTTGGTGAGCTCTCAGAGCTTTGGTAAGCTTTTCAGCTGTAAATGAACCTTCCAGAAATTTAAACAGCTCTAATCTACCCCACATAGAACTGAATAATGCTGTATACACCTACTATCAAATTATAAATATGTGAAACATGTTGTCTTTTGAACAAACTCCCCCAAAACATCCATAAACTGTGCAACCACTGCCCCAGTCTTCAAGAGGGGACTTGATAGTATTAAATCTTCATGAGTTTCTCAAATGCTTCAGTTGCTGATGACAAGGGAAGAGATGTGTGTTTTCCATTTGGCAGCACTCTGGAGGCCATATTGGAGGGGACTGTATTCAACAAATTATCAAAAAGGCCCTTTGGAACTCCTATGCCTCTGTATCTCAATAAGTTGATTGACCATGATGATGATGCAATCATGAGCACCATCAAAATCTCAGCCTTTAAAGAAAGAAATCTTTGACAAAGATTTCATGATTATACATAAAAATATAGATGCCTCCAAGAAGTTGTAATTCATACTGTCACAAACTTTATGGGATTCAATAGAATGTTATACATAGATATTTGGGACCCAAGTGAGGTGCATGACCAAAAAGGGGATTTTGTGTTGTCCAACCTTCAAAAGCCTGTGTGACCAAAAAGTGGTTTGTTTGGGTGATTTTTCCAATTCCAAAATCTTACCAGAAAAAAGCGGTTATTTCATCTTAAGTTACACACCTCCATAGTGTTGGGCCCTGATGGATATCTTCTGCTAAAAAAAGCCAGAGATCCGGGTAATCAAAGATTTGGTCACAGATCTTTTGTCCAGGGTATTAAAATCCAGATGAGCAAAGGACACAAATATCCCAAAATGCCAATTAATAGACAGCACTATATTCTTCTTCACTATCCTACCCACTCATCTTGAACTCACTTTCTTTATAAATCCAAAGCCTAAGAAACAAATCTTGAATTTGATTCATATCAATTTATGTCTCAACAAATCCTCTGAAATCAAAATTAATCAAACCATTCAAATCCAAAATCCAAAAACCAGATCACATATCAAATATACCACTTTGTCTCAATCTCAAAAGAAACTCTTTTCATATCATCATTCTCATTCTGATCCAATATATATAGATATAGATATTACATTTTATTTTAAAAAATTCAAAAAGAAAGAAAACACCATTTTTCAAAGGAAATTGTTTTGTTGTTTTTGGTAAGTCAATAACAATTCATAAAAATTCATCAATCATTCAATCATTCAATCAAAGCCCTATTCCTTGAAACAACCAATCACCAAAAAAAATCAAAAAAAACACCCATTCCCAACTACATACTTTGAAGACAATCAATCCAATAACTATAACTTCTTTAAACCTACCAAAATTCTAATCATTTATTTAAACCATTTAACCATCTTTGTTTTTCCAAAAAAAAATCCAACAAAAATCATAAAAAACTTTTGATTCAATACAATACCACACTACACAAACCACTTTAAACCATATAAACCCAATTTCAATAATTCCCTAAACCCAATCTTATCCAAACCAATTCCAACAAATAACAAAGAAAACACCCAATCCAAAAAAAAAGAAAACCAAATCCCTTGAATCCCAACCAAAAGAGATTAAAACAGAAACCATACACCAAAACTTCAAGTGACTTCTTCCAACTTTCCAAAACACTCAAATAACTTCCAAGACTTCCAAATCCAATGATCATCCTTCATAACCGATAATGAATCATAACCTACCAAACCCACTAAAACTATGACTACTACTACACCCACTCGAGTTTCTTTTCCTTCGTTTCTCTTCTCTATGATGTCCATCTGTAATACCCATAACGACTTCTTCCCGATTTCCATTTCCATTTCCATTCCTATGTCCTACCAAAAGATTAGGATTACTTCTATTCGGTTGATGATCTTCTCTTAATCTTCTCATCAATCTAGTAGACCTAACCGACGTCTCTGACCTATTGGTAGGCTCTTCTACTTGAGGTTGAGGTGGTGAAGGTTGTAAAGGTTCATCATCTGATCTTCTACGTCTTCTACGCGTAAGAATAGGTTCATGATTCCCAAGACTCAAAGCAGGTCTTAATCTCAAAGCCTGTAAAGTAGGATACTCTTCTTCAAACCTACGATCTCCAAGTGGTGAAGGAGTATAAAGATGTCCAGCTAACGAAACCGAATGATGTGAAGGTGTTAAACTGGTCTGACTCGAAACAGATGGACTACTCGAATCATTCTCGTTCACTTCTTCTATCATCCTACTTGACCTTCTACTTTGGTTCATCATCAAAGGCGTTTGAGATCTCGATCGGCGTAACGGAGGGGTTGGGATGATGATCATCGAGCGCGATCGAGTGATCGGACCGGTGTGAGGTCTTCGGATCGGTAAGGGATTATGATGGAGTCTGGGTGAAGGGGTTGGACTTCGGTTTCTTCGTCCTGATTCGTTGGTTCGGTTATTCGTTTCTTCTGTTATATCTACCAAGATTTCTCGTAACCTTCCTGGATCCGGTACACCAGACGGTAATGGATCATCATCCGATCTTGTTGTAGTAGTGGTAGTAGTAGTAGTGGTGTCGGTGTTCGTACTACTACTGTTACTTATGCTTGATAATGGTGGAGTCGAACTTGAAGTAAATGAACGTGATTTAAGTTTGGTAGGTTTTGAATTAGATGAACTTTGACAAGTTGAACTAGATCCTGTACTAGATGGTTTATGAGGAGGTGGTGGTGGTGGTGTAAGTGACATGACTCTTTTTCAAAATGAAAAACTGTTGAGAAAATCTGTCGGTTGGATCGGTTGGATGTTGATTGATTGTGTGTTTTTTTTCGTTCGTTGTGAAGTGGTTGAGATGAAACGCGTTTAAAAAGTTTAGAAGTTGATGGTTCTGGTTTGACTGTTTAATAAGTTTATGGTTAGATTGGATAGTCGGTATGGAAGAAGTTGAACAGAAAGTATGCTTACGATTTGGAGTTAATAGTTTTTCATAAGATGATTGGATAATCGATTGGTACAAACTTCATTTTTTTGTAAGAATTTCTTAAAAGTATATAAAGGAACAAGCTTAGCAGGACTCAAATTGAAAGAATAAATACAAAACTGATTCAAACTTTCACTTTCCATTTCGGAGTTTTGACTTTTTTTTTTTTCTAAATTTCAAATTTTATATATATCAACTTAAAGATCAACTATTTGACAAATTCAATTGATTTTAAACACTTTTGTAAAACTCACACACTTTTCCTTTTTCTTCGAAATTCAAATTCAAATAAACTAAAACTTTAAAATTGGTTTCTTCTTCTTCGGCTTCCCATGAACTTCAATCGTGAATCGTGATTGATGAACATTTGGTTTCTTTTCACGACATGATCAAATACAGTCAAGATGATAACCCAGAATATCCATTGACTTGATATGTATCAAGACCATGATGAAGTAAGTAAAAAAGAGACCTTGCCAAAATATGGTCCCAGTTTGCATCTTCTTGAAAGTTCAGGTTTCAGTTAAAAATCAGGATAAACAAATGAAACAAATCATAAACATTTCAGCTCATATGGCATATATCTTGCAATGGTTGAAACTTGATAATCTTCAACATGAAAAAAAAACATTTTAAGCATGAGTAAAATTTCAAACCCAATGGCTCTACATGCAGTTCATTCTTTTCATATTCTAATGAGAGCTACAAGAAGATTTATAACAATTTATGGCTACATCAAATCATGTGTTGTGTAAAGGCAAAAACCAATTTGATTTGAATGACTGCTATCAAATGTGCCTTTAGTTATGAAATCCTTGATATATATCAAAATGAAGTTAGTATTGATATCATGGAGACTATGATATCATGGAAATTATGTTGATATCATGGAAACTCTGATCAAAGAGAACAAAGATTCAATTGATCAACATGAATCTGATCAGATATTAAAGTGTTCCTACAAACAGTCAACCAAGAATCAATGACTTTTTATCACTTTCTTGTCTCTTTAAACAAATGACTTGACCTCTCTTCCACTATTGTGACTAAACTATTTACGTAGCACTATTTGTTTTTAATATTCTATCACTAGAGAGAAATACCTTGTAACATATCTTTAAAGTAACATTTTGAGCACTAAATGATCACTTCAAGTAAACATCACAAATTCTACAAACTAACTGAATTCAAACAAAATGACAAATACTAACTAGAATGCTAATCACATGCAACTCCAAAGAAAAAGAAAAATGTGTTGAATGTTATACCAAAAGAGAGAGAAAAAAGTGTGCAAAGATCAAACATACAGTTCAACAAACCATCAAATGGTCCAGCCAACAAAACAAAACCATAAATCTACAATTGTAAGAAAGACACAATTATCTAGCTCTAGGAGGAGGTGGAGGAGGTAAGAAAGGTAAAGCACCACCTCCACTCGTACTACCACTTCCAGATGATGTATCTGAACCCATTGGTTTTTTCTTGGAAGATTTACCTCCTAATGAAATTGAAATCGTTTGACCATCTTTTAAAGAAAAATCACGTTTGGGACCTGAAGGTAAATGAGGAGAACTTTTAGAATCATGATCTGTACCAGTACCCGAATTAGAAGTAAATTTTTGACGTCTATTGTTTTACCAAACCAAACCAAAAAGAAAGAGATATCAAACAAATAGTTGTTTTTAGTTCATTTGTTTTTTTTCGGGGGGGGTTAGGATTTGGAAGATGAATCAACTCACTTGGTCCAATCTTGAAGTGTTACATTAAAATCAAAACTATCACTCCTTTCAGGAAACCCCATACCCAAAAAAGCTCGTTGACCAGAACTCGAATCTTCTACCCGAATCACATAATATCTTGATGAATCTAATACAGGTTCAACTGATTTCCCATCAAGTGAATAAGGACAATTAGCAAACAGATCACCTAACCCAACCAAACGAAAAAAAAACCATCAAAGTTTTTCAAAATCAGCTTTCTTCTTCTGTTTCTTCTTTTCTTCGTTTTAAACTTTTGGATGATTTCTTAACCTACATACCCGTATCTAAATCTTCAAGTCTAATAAAACATTTCGTAGGATTTTCGGTTCCTTTTTCAATAATCCTTAATCTACCTTTCCAAAGAAAAGCTTCCATATCACCCCAATCAGCAGCCTTATAACCAGCTGTAGAAGTACTACACACAAAAAAACAAAAAAACACCAAAAAAAATAGTTCATTGGTTTTTTCGAAAATTTTACGGTTTTTTTGTGATCTGAGAAGTTTGATTGCGTACCGTGGTGGAAGTCTGTATACATAACATTCTCTTGCTACCCATAAGACTGATTCGTAATCGTCTAGGCTTTCCATCATGGTTTTGAAGGTTTCTCGACTTGAGAGGAGGAGGTTTGTTGAACGTGTGTATGTTTGCAATCGAGCCGGAATGCGTTTGGTTTGGATGATGTTGATTGAAGCGGATCGGATCTATGTAATTGATGATGTGTGAGAAGTAGAAGCGTATCCTTGGTTGAGGATTCGAAATCTTGAGGTGAAGTTGAGGATCAAGAGTCAAGACTCGCATGGCTGGCCCCGGCGGTCAGTGTAATCGGGTCTAGTATGAACCGGTTCGGATTTTAGAAATTTCTCACCACATTGTGAACTGAAAGATGGATGATCAGGTAGATTAAGATATAAATATCATGGACAGAGTTTTTCAGATTTGCACCTTACAAGACAACTTAATCATATCATACCAGATATCCACTCAATTAAAGTTTCACAAATCAAGAAGATTATCTTTTCATCCCTTGAGGTCAATTTTTCAACTCCATGTTCTATAACATTTCAAGTTATGAAAGCGCCCTCATGATCATATTTGGGATAGATGAATGGTTTTTCAAATATAAAGAATGAATTGAGGGTGATTGGTCAATTCAGTTGGTTATTTAAAACCAAACTCAGCTTGAGTTGACTTTATTAGCCTCATCTTGACTCTAGCTCAATATCCAAAAGTGTCCAAAAAAAACTTCTTATGTTATTGACAAATGCTACAATACTGTTCATTCTGATTTTTCTACAGGACCAGAGTACATGAGGTCAAGCAAATATTATAGGGAATATAACATTTTGTGGGAAATTATTGCATATATTTACCTTCATGAGGAGCGCCAGTTGTATTTCTTGATTATTTTTGACTTTTTGTACAATGTGCACATCCCACAGGTTTCAAAATTTACCCTAGCACACCCTTTTCAAAAAATTGCACTACCACAAACTGAGCTACAGTCTCAGATCATCATCTTTAATAAATTGATATGACCATATATATCTTATGTCACACAGTGACTAACTCCTCCAAACTCCAATTGAAGTGAATGGAATTCTCCAAGTAATCAAAATCTCAGGAATACATTTGACACAACAAAACACCACCTCAAAAGTATTTCAAGAAAAACCAAGTTCTTACCTTTGCTTCTCAATTCCTAGACTAAAGATTTATCAACATGTGATGAAGGTTTTGGATGTTTACTAGAATGAACTGGAGTCTAGATATAGGAAAAATCTGAACTTGGTCTTGTAAAGTCATCCAACTCAGGATTGGAATCAGAAAACAAATCTAAGACTCAGATCTCTAAAGAAGAACCAAGATTGATATTCATGATGTCACTTTGGATTGAATGCGTCAACAGTATCTGAGACAAACTGAAATATAAAATGCCTAAAGCTGAATTGTAATGTATCATGAAAGACATTGAAGTTCACAATCAATCCAAGCTCCTTGATCTATTCCACTTAAACTTTCATAAATACAACCTCAAACAATTTGGATTCCAACATAGAACCCTTGAAAAATGTTCCAAGGGAAGCTTGCAATTGTACCAAAATCCTTATCAATTCTGAATATTGTTTGTCAATTTATTGATAAGATTGATTGAAAATGAATTGTGTCTATATCATTCTTCAACTCTACAAATCTCATGATGGACAACAGGAAATTGAAAACTGCTCAGAAATAGAATCCAGGAACATTTTTCATCTAATTTGAAGGATTTTATTGTAAGGCTGTGGAAATCATGCTCTCAAAACCAAATGTGAGGGCGGAAGCTAAGAGAAGGACTTTTTTAACCCTGATTTGTTTTTGAAGGGCTCAAAATCTGATCATACAAATAAATACCATCACATGAAAAGCAAGATGTCTTCTTTGTATCTTGTATTCACTGCAACACTAACAAAAGTCTGTATTTGAATTCTTGTCTTGGTTTGCTTCTTACATTGATTGAAATTTTTGATGCTCTTTTGTAAAACCAACTACAACTTATGATTTATACAAAGAACAAGTATTATAAAGCTGTACTTCCGTCTGTGATTCCAAAAACACTACCACCATATGGGCCTTCATAGATAGAATCAAACTCTATATCAAGAAGCCTATCATCTCTCTTCAATATCAAAAAGTGCTAGGGTCCATGGTGTGAATGTCCTCCTCCATTCGTGAGCACCCCAATGCATACCCTCATCAAGAATTCTGCAATCCCTGGTATTGATTCTATACATCCCTGCATAAACTGCTCCATCATAGGCCTAAGACATCTGGAGAATCTCTCTGCATGTCTCTCTTTAGCCTGCAAAAAGTCCATATGAACAGATTTCAATCTTTCTTCTGTGTAAAAACCAATTGATTTTGAAAGAGTTTCTTATATCAGCTTGGATGTAATCTCTGAAAGAACATTCAGTGCATTCTTCCTTTGAGAATTTACACTGAAAGCTTTGTTGAATGGAGTTTTGTAACCAGGTGACTTACTGATCTCAGAAGTACCGTGCCCTAAGGAAGACCAAAATTTTCATATCATGTTGAAATTCAATCAAGACCCTCAAGAGCAGATTTCACTCAAATGATTCTGTACATACATATGTTCTTTCCAATGTGATCATTTTTTGCTGGATAGTGATTATGTGAGTTGAAGGATCTGTTTGTCAATATTATTGTCATGGGTTCCTTGAGCAGATCCAAAAAGTGATTCACTGACCATCATCAATGAGGGTGTTGAAAACTGCTTGTATCCCTGCACAAGAAATGTCAGTACTGAGAAAAGATATAAACTGATATGTCACACTAACTTTCCATTGAATCTGGTTGATCTTGCTTCTTGAGTTCTTCCAATTGACTTGCAGCTATAAATTTCACAAAAAAATGATCAAGCAGTCAGATATCTAATGATGGGCTCTCTTAGGTCCTGGTGAATCAAGAATCTGTGACAAGGAAGTACTTGCCTCTCTCCCAAAAGTTTTCATGATCATTTACGCTACTAGTTGCACCTATGAACATTCCATTCCCAGGATTACTGTAATCGTCATCTAACATATCATCTGGTGATACAACAGTATAATTCCATGGGTCTTCACTATAGCCAATTTCTTTTGAAGCCTTTGAAAATCCTCCATTACCAAAGGGTCTTGCCTTTGAGATGGAGATTTGCAAAAATAATAAAATTGGTGTCAACTTCATCATTGGTCAAGGGGGTTTGACCTTTTAATGTAGAAACTTGATTTATCTATGAAGGAATTTATACAATCTTTGTGTGAGATCTAACAAGGAGGGAAAATGTTGGAAACCAACAGATGACTCTACTTATAAGGAAGAAGTTCAGAGTTTGCCACTATACATTCCAGTGCACGGGCATTTGACTCCCACAGAATATAAGTCTGGAACTGTATGAACAACAAGCATTCTTTCTGTTTTGCCTGGGTGAATGATACTGAGATATAAGTATCCTGTTCAGATGCATATTCTGTATCTGGTAGTAGGACCAAAGATCTCACATATCCCCAAGCTTCTGTAAGCCCTGAGCCCTGATTACAGGATGGGCTAACATTATCATATGTGAAATGACAATATTGTATAAAGCCATAATTTATACCTTGAGGCTCAGTTCCAAGAGCCCCTTAAACACATGTACTTAATTTACTGAATATATAATAAACTTCATTCAGGCATCAACCACAAGTTGATGTGTGACAAGCCTCACACACAAACCACAAGTTGACACTTGACCTGTGATTATATGAACATCCCTTCTTCCTTTGCAGCATCCTCCATCTTTTTACTATAATCACAACACAGTACCACATTTTACTTGACTCTTGCTGAGAGGATCTTTGATTCCATGCTTTGTTGTGTATGTAGCTTGTTAAAGACCATTCTTGATCATTATTGGTTGTATTGCTAAACACCCAAGGTACTGGTTTCTACAAATACAGAGCCATCATTGTTTTTAGAAATAAACCTTGAGTGGCACAGCTTCCTCCTTATTATGGAGTCTAAGTTGGCCTCAGTATCAGCATAATATCACCTTATTGCCTCACTATTGCCTTTCCTTTCTCAAATCCTCTTCTTAGAGGTCAACTAGCTGCACTCTTCACTTGGGTGTACCATGTTATGACCACACACACCATTTGAACACTTACTCTCAGTGAAGAGTACGTCAAACAGGTGCATACTCCTCACAGCTTCCTTAACTTCAAATTAGACCCAGATCTTGAATATGACATGATGCTTGTCAGGGTGGCAACCTTTAAAGGGCACTGATGAGGTCTAGTTCTCACTCAGTTAGATTCCTGACTAAGTATTCCGCTGGGTACGCGGGATATCCGTTGTATCTTATCCTCAAGTGAGGATGATGATCGTAATGAATGTGGTTAAAGCCACAAGCTCTTCACGGTGTTTCAAAGAAACATGTTTCCGAGGCCCAGTGTAAGTTAACAGATGTAAGGTGGTCAACCTTCAGGCCTGGTTATAATCTCTGAGATACAAGATCTAGAGTAGCCTGCGTCCGAAGACTAACAGGGATCTTGCCAACTTTACGTTGCAAGAACTGGATAGTGACCAAGTAGATCCACGTAGCTTTTAGGCAACACCGGAATCACTGCGAAACGCTGCGAAATCTGGCGGATTTCCGTATCTTTGCGCAGCATGCGCTATCAAGCAGGGCGCACTTGCTCCGCAATTTTTTTCCAAAAAATGAAGGCAAGATCTCGCAGCGGCGAAACCGCTAAAAATGCACTATATAGTGCACTATGAACCAGACCACTATATCGCGCACTATGACGGGTAAAGGGGGTCAAGCCGATTGAAAATGAATTTCATAGAGAGAGTGGATAACTTGGAGTAAGAAGTAATCCCAACCTAAATTGATAGCTAGTAAAACCAAAGTTATGAGTTGTATAAATAACAAGATGGCTAGCCCTTTCTCTTGTTCGAGTACTCTATGTAACCTAGAAGGGCTTTGGCAGCCTCATGAAATACCCCATCGGGTATGATTCCCTCCTTCAACCAAGCCTGAGATCCAACAAGTCGCTCCATCGTCTTTGGCAGCATGCTGCCATGGGATGGGACACAAACGTCAGCAGCAGCGGAGAAAGTGCGCTCACATGCACACGAGGTTGCCGAGACCGAAAGATAATCACGTGCCAGCTTAGCAAGTGTTGGGAAACGATGATGATGTTCCTGTGGAATGAATACAAATAGATCAGTATTGGTGAGGTAGAAATAAATTGGGACAGAAAAAAAGAACTTACCTCCCACCAACTAAGCGGAGTCTGGTCTTTTTTGATTGGAAAGGCTCCTTTCAAATAGTCTTCGAGCTCCGATATGTTGTTTTTAGTTGTAGCACCATCAGGAGCTCCAAAGACATCAAACTCGTCAACCTGCGTAGTATCGTTGGTGTGTTGAGATTCTTGAGGTGAAGGTGTTGCCTCACGCTGATCCAATTCTTCAAGACGTTCTTCAAAGGCTGTTTCAATCAGAGTACGAGAGGAGTAGTCATGTTCTTGATAATAGAGTGAAAAAAACTTTTGTCGGTATTGGGGGTTGAGGATCGTGGCTAGGACTACGGCATCACAGGCAGCAGCCTCGTCTCGGTATTCATTCAGCCACTTTAACATAACATCAATGGCTTCTTCAACTCTTGGAAAGAGGCACGCATCAACTTGATGCTGTTTGAGGTCAGAAATGACGTGTTGATATTCGGCTAAAAGGATACATCCTGTTGGCCCATTGCCCTCGACCCGGGCTGTTGCATCAACAAAAACCTGATGCAAATAAAGTTGAAGATGTTATTAGATATTGTTTCGGAAACGAGGAATCATGAAGGAATCATGAAGTGATCTCACCTTTAATATCTTGTTTACCATATCAACAGCCTCCCATTCTGTTGCAGAGATGGTCACTCCCTTGAAGAAGGCCGCCTTACGATCAGCTAGAATCATCGAATCTATGATCTGAAATATTGATTGTTAGTTATAAATGATAACGAAGGAAATGAAAAAAAAAGTTCAAATAAAAAAAGATACCTCTTGAGCCTCACAAGCGATCTTGCGACTCTCAAAGTGGCTGTTCCATTGAGTTTTGCAGGGTTGCTTAAGCATGCAACCATTGTAACCCATACGTTGGGCTCGGGTCTTAAAATCATTGCGGCGAGCTGCACTGGATGCAATCTGGCCAGAGACTGCATCCACCTATCAAGCGATCTTTCCATCAGATTCCAAATGAATGAAAAAGATGAAGAAGGCCTTGTTGACTCACCTTTTCAAGGGCCACGGCTACCAAATTGTTCATGTCACAAGAACCACCAAAGTCTTCAATCTCATCCTCATCATCGACACCATCGGGATCATCAGGTAAAGCAGATTGGTTGTCCTCGTCGGAGTCATTGATATCATCATAAACATTGTCCTCACCGTCATTGAGTTCGATTCCAGGTACAGGAAGAGGAATTCCAAAAGGTATGGATGGCTTAGCAACACTAACCTTTCGGCCAAGTGCTTTAAGACCGTGCCCGACTAAAAGATTTAGTTTGTGGGCATAGCACCAAATATGATGAGAGGAAGGATCCCATGAGACCGGATCTTCGGCTTCCAAAAACATTGACTCAAGTTCTGAAGCCATTGGGCCGTTGTTACCCCCACTGTTGGTTGTCTGGGCTAGCATGTAATTATAGAAAAATATTCATTAGACAAATTTAGACAATTAAAATGAGAATGAATACAAAGAAAAGACTCATCTTTGTATGAAGTCCATGTTGAATCAAGAATCGGCCGATTGGCCGGGCCAGAAGGACTCCAAAATGACGCCAGCCGACCATCTTGAGATTAAGATGAGTCGACTTATACTCCCAATTATGATTGATGTAGTTAGCTGATGCCCCTACAAAGGCGTATCGGTTGCCCTTAGTGGTCCACACATTGTGAATGAGGCAAAAACGGCCGTCATTTTCCTGAGTGATATGACAACAGACTTAGAAAGAATTTGATTTCAAACATGAAACAGAGAATAAACAATAACTTACTTTCAAGTTGCTAATGGCCTTGTTATGCAAGGCTGAGAACAGTTGAACTGACTGTTGGGCAGCCCAAGTGCTAGATCGGACCACGGCACTTCGGTTGGCAGTGTAAAACAACGCTCGGAGGGTGACGTCTTCAAATCGAGCCCAAGGGAGGGTGTGGCGAACGATCCAGATGACAAGGAGCATGTTCAAGAGTTCCACAGTGAATACCGGGCCACTTACAAATTTTGTCAAAGTCAATTGGCCATTTTTTTTGGAGGCTTCCTTCTTTTCAGCGTAGCTGGGTGGAAGATCAAGACCCTCAGCTATTGCTCGAGCTCGCTGCTTGCAAGCTGGACGATAGCTTCACGATGGCCCCAAAGGTTCCAATATGATGAGGTTCCGTTGAGAAACTTCTTGTGACAAAATTGGCACTCGTAAGAACGACCCTAGAGGTGGAAAATAAGAGATCAGCCATCTATTTAAAAGCAGTGATGAAAAAACCTTGAAAGACTTACATCAGGAGGCAGATAATACGCAAGGAGCTTCTTCACAGCTATTGCCCGAGCCTCGTTATAGCCAGGTTCGGTAGACCCAACGATCTCCACGTCAGATCCTTGGGATAAATCGAGATCGCTGGGTATCTCATAGGGCTGATACAAACACTTATCAGTGATTATCACCTCCAAGAGAAGAATAAAAATAACCACTTACATCCATACGAGTTCTCTTAGCTGCACCACTTGATGATGTTGACAAAGGAGATATAGCACGTTTACTGATAGAAGATCGAGACTAGCGAGAAAAGCAAACAAAAAAAGAAAACAAAAAAAGAAAACAAAAATCGGAAAGATGAATGAAAAGATTGTTACAATATTGTAAGAATTGTAAAAATCCAACTCACCTTTCTGTTTGAAGTTGGCTTGACTTTTATTTGATCTTTGACCGTACCTTGGCTTTTCTTCTTAAAAGTTGAGGGTTGAGGTGAAGCGGCACGTTGAGCAAGTGGCCCAGTGGAATCACCAGTTGAATCTACAGACTCGATAACACTTATAGCTGATCGAGAGTCCTTAGGGGGGACAACAAAGCCTGGCCTTATGCGAGCTGGGCTAGGTGGTCGAAGTTGTCGATTGGTCTGTGTTGGTACCTGTAGGGTATTTTGGGATGTGTTTTGAGAAGATTTTTTGCAGATCGCCATGGTGAAAAGAATCCAAAAAAAGCAAATCAATACTTATGAAATCCAAAGACGTAGGCACTAAGATGTAAGAATGTAGTATTCTCGTACCTTTTATGATTGGTCAAATTGCAACCCACAAGCGAGCCCAGAAATTGAATCGACAGCTCCAGGATCAAGGTATTGAAGGGAAGATTCTGAAGGTAATGATCGAATGGCCAATCCACAAGCTGGCCCTGATAGGTTTGGAGCGAAGATGAGCTGGCGTGTGACGGTTTTGATGGTGGAAAGGGAGGTGGCGTCGATGATTCGTTGGATGAATGAATGGCACTATCTCAATACCCTGTACCCAGCCAGGATGATTGTTTACTCCGCAAAATATCGCAGATCCACCTTCCGGGTTGGGCTGCGTAGTGGACGACCCGCTATTGGTATCTATGCTTATACGATGCGGTGCGCGGAATGCACTATGTATTTCGTTGGGCGTAGTGGTTACCCGACCCGCTGCACAACCGCTGCACAACCGCAATATGTTTCGCAGTTATTCCAGAGTTGTTTTAGGTACGTAGAAAGGTTCTAGATTTAAATCAATAACATTTCATAATCGAAGCTATTAGCCAGAAAGTAGGTGAATACGATGGGACTAATGAAATACTTGGAGTAGAGAAAATCATGGATTATAGTTCAAGATACTATGAAGGCAACCTTTAAGCAAGAAAGGGTAAAGTGGAACTGAGATTTAGATACATGCGTAACTAACCCAGCTGGACTTCGGTACAGAGGATGGTCTGAAAGAATTGGTTAAAGTATGATAAGGTGAGTTTCCTCTTTCTTTGGAAAGACTCCCCTTTATTTATAGGATTTTACTAAATCCAGCCCCCCCTTGTGAGGATTGACCGCCCCCTTTTAGCCGGGGAAAAGAAAACTATGACTGTATAATACAAACATGGGAAGGGAAGGGGGCGGTCTGGAACTGTCTATAATTCAGGTGAATTCAAAGTGAAATACATTCGGACCGAGATGTTCCCAATCGGTGTACAAAGGGACAAACGAGCAGAAAGAGTGCTTAAGCGGCAGCCGCTTCTCGTTCACGCGCAGTATCTCTCTTCAAAATCACCACATATTTCAATGATATAGCCTATCAACAGCGAGACACAGTATGAGGAGGGGGAGAAACGAAGAACAACTTTAAGAACTATTGTAAGAATATGAGAGATGGTTACTAAGGCTACCAAACCTCCAATGTAACTTGAGCTTTGTTTGTAGGAGGATACAACTCCTGCCAGAGGGCCCAAGAGCTTGAAGTCGCTTCCTTCCAGCAACTCACGCACAAGTTATCGTGATTAGCCCAACCCTGACAAAAGAGAGGAGGAAATGGAAATACACCAGGCTTCACGCTGTAAACTACAACTTGATTTCTCACCCAAATCGACTGGTTTGGAGAATACAGGGGCTGTATTCAAGACCGCCCGCTTTATTCACTAAAAACTTGAAATCAGCTCTCTGGACCGCCCCCTACTCGTGGATTGATGTAGCATTAATCATGTGGGATATGTCAGAGAGGGTGTCACAGGCGTTTCACCGATTAGGCAAGCGTAGAAGGATATGCTAATAACACCTACCTCTCGTTTTCCACCAACCACAGGTTGTCGGCAGTTAGGTTTATAGTACGAGGGTACCGGTCGCCTAGCCGGAGAAGTCCTGCCTCCTCCAGCCAAAGGACCTACCTCTCGAACTGACTTACAGTCATCTACCATCCTTCCAGCTTCGCCTCATCGGTAGTTCTTCTCTGCAAGGGAAAACTTATCCCTGTTCTTGTATCAGGTGTAGTTCAACGAAATTCTTCTTGTTTATTTCCCCAGCTGCAGATCAGAGTACCGTTGAAACATACACAAAAAGCTTATTGAAGTTAAATTGAGAAGTTTCCCTATCTCACATCTATCGCTCATACACCGTGTTATCACCGCTGTCTTATCCCTGACATTCCACAAGTCACTCCGTACTTGTATCACCCGTCACGTTGTATGGACTTTCGCAGAATACTGAACAGAGATGCAGAAGGAAATCAAGGTCAAAACGCGAATACCATACAACAGCGCCTCACAGAGCTACTACGATCATACGACAGATCCGGAGGAAGCAGTACGACGGACTTATGGGAACTACGACGTAGGTTCGCCAATATCATACCTTTCGACGACCCCTTTTTTCTCCCAAAATTCTCCGACTTTGGCCTATCAGCCAGAGAGCTCGATCAACAGAACGGAAGGGCCACTTTCCAACTCGGCGGCGTCATCCCAGCTGTCGGATTACCGATTGAGTATACCCCACCGGTGGTACTCCATCCCGATGCGTTCGCACATTTCGTGCCGAGGTTCAGACGTCAGAACCCCTTTCGCGACCAACAGCCTCCTCCCATACCGCCACGTCCTAGGCTACCCCCTATCATACCGCGGGCCGAGAACGCTTATCAACAAGCTGTCGGTAACGCAGGAGCAGCAGCCATCAACGCCGCAAACCAATTACGTCCAGCCCTGCCGCCACTCAGAGACGTCCTCAACCCGTTGGGACTTACCGCAGAAGAACACCCAGTTGAAACCGCCGAGAATGTGGCATCAACTTCCAAGAAACGACATCGGCACAAACATTGCAAGAGCTCTTCGAAGACCAAGCGACGACGCAAGAAAAGCTCTTCTCCATCATCGTCCAGTTCTTCTTCCCTCTCCTCGAGCGACAGCTCGAGCGACTCAGACGACGTGGTCGACACCCTACCCTTCGCAAAGGCCAAGAATCACATTTCTGGTCCCTTACCAGTTGGCGCTCAAGACATCGCAGATGCGGTCAAAGCTTACAGGAAAGCTGGCTGGGCAGTCTCGATCGACAAGTTCAATCTGGAACCGAACAGGCCACTGGGCTTCCCTTTTTCCCTTGTACCGGCTCTCCTCAGAGGCCACTACATCTGCCCAGTCAAGGTGTTATGGCCGGATGAATACGATGCGAAGAAGTCACCAAAACCCACAGACACTTTCACATCAATCCGTCACTTCTTCCCGAACGAGCGCGAGTGGCGACGCGTCATCGACCTCATCGGAGCCGCCATCGTTTTCGGTTTTCCAACCACTGAGGACGATATGCGCAGGTACCTGGAGCACATTTACGACATGCTCAACCTCTTCGCAGAGCACGGCGACTGGTCCCAAATTGTCGACTACGACGCCCGAATGCGCCTCGCTTTTGCAACAAGACCAGCACTCTCCTTCGGAGATTTCAACAGCCCAGCCCTTCTCGCTGTCAGAACCTTTGCCACGTCTACTGGCATCCAAAGACAACGACCTACCCCTAGCGCTGCCCAACCTACCTACGCTTCCCATGCTGTACAAAACGCAACGCCACAATCTTACGCGTCTTCTAGCGCGCGACCCTTTAGGGAAACTACCCATGCACCGAAGCGCAGGAATTCTCAGGCTTCTACGCCCCGCCCTGTATGGCACGGCAACATCAAGCCGAGTGAGTCACAACATGCTGCTCATAATGTCACCAAGACACAAAAAAAAAAAAAAAAAAAAAAAGTCCCCAAAGACACAAACTGACTACCCACTGCCCACCTCCCCATATACGCACAGTTCCGAAAGGTGCCCCACCCAACCTTCAGCTATGCGGCAACTGGAACATTGGGGTGTGCAGCAACCCTTGCAGAACCGGACGTATTCACCATGTGTGCGACGTCGTCGGATGCAACGCGTCTCACACCCGCAAACAGCACTACAACCTCAACTAGAGTTCTTGACACGACTATCAAGAGCTTTGTGCTACAATCGGTCAGCGAGACCCTCACCAAGTAAGTACAAGCTTACACATAAGCAGTACATCCCAATTCACGAAACGTCACACAAAGCCACACCGTGGTCTCCAGTTCTGTTCCAAGCTCATCCAAACCTTCCCTGCCTTACTACCAGTCAAGACAAAGTCGACAACGCGACCAGCAGATTCAGAAGGGGCCTGGAGTGGGACTGGTCAAACACAAAAGGTTTCTCCAATGCGATCGACTCGAGCCTTTCACTGTAAACATCATTCAACTTCCCCAATTTGGCAGAGGAAAATGATTAATAGTACAGTTTTTCATAAAAGAATCTAATACTGCACACCTGGGCCATTTCACCCACACTACATATGTGCAGCAAGCTAAGTCAATAGTTGTCTATCATGTACATACAGGTCTGCTCAGTTTTTTGCCCATCAGAATAAATAAATCACATGTTATACCACATGTAACTTTTTCGACTTTGAAATTTTTTTCCCAAAAATTCACTACATATAATTCTGTAGCTGCTCAGGCAATATTGTTGAAGCTATGTCTTAGTAACAGAAAGTGTGTTACATGCAGTTGAGTTGATGAGATCACACCAAAACATTGAGTCAGTGTATGTAGTCAATCTTTTGGAAGCTTTTTTCAATCTGAAAGAAGTTACAGCATGTATTACATATGAATAACTTGTCCTGATGAGCAGATAACTGAGCAGAACTGTATGTACATGATAACCACATATTCACTGAGCCTGCTACACATATGTAGTGTGGGTGTTATGGCTCAGGTGTGGAGTGATAGACCATTTTATGACAAATCATACTCCCAATCATTTTTCCCTGCCCACTTGGGGAACCCGAATAATGTCTGCAGTGTTTATGCACAACCCCTGCCCAAACCTCCCGATTTAAAGGACGACCCATGCGCAGCCTATGCCATTAAGCAATACCCGGAAGTGTTCAAAATAGTGTGCCCGGTTAACGTGCCTCTACTCAATCATCTCTTGCTGGACCACCCAAACCGACCTTTCGTCGATTCAGTCATGCATGGCTTAACGTACGGCTTTTGGCCATTCGCGACCCTACCGTCACCCGAGACCGTGGAACACCCAAACCACCGTATATGCAACGAGCACCCTGACGCCCTAGAGAAATCGAGGGACGAAGAAGTCGCAGGAGACAGGTATTCGCCACATTTCTATCACTTGCTCCCGGGTATGAAAGTGTCTCCTCTACTCATCGTAGAAAAAGCAGGCTCATCGAAGCTACGAGTGTGCACCGACATGAGTTTCGGTTTTCCATCTCTCAATGACCTGATGGACAAAGAGAAATCAAGGGTTAACTACGACTCGCTCGTCTCTTTTGGTCCCTACATGACGGAGTTGGCACCTCGAAACGGTTACCTATTGCTGTGGAAAAGCGACGTAGCAAGAGCATACAGGAACCTACCTATGGCCTTGCAGTGGCAAGTACGTCAGATAGTAAAAATAGGCAACCTCTACCATGCTGACCGGTGCTCAAATTTTGGTTCGGCCGCCTCTCCAAAGATCTGGTGCTCAGTCTTTTCGCTAGTACTGTGGATCGCGGTAAACAAGTTGGGTATATGTCGTATCAATAACTTGATGGACGACACATGGGGTATCTCTCACTCAAACTCTGTCACCTCCTACAAAGGGACCGACATGCCGCTCGACCAAGCACTACTCCTCCTCCTCTTCGACTCCATCAACATGCCTTGGGAGTGGAAGAAACAGTTGGCAGGACCCCAACTCGAAATCATAGGGCACTACGTCGACGCGACGAATCTATCGTTTTCTCTCACGCCAGAAAAGAAAGCCGCGTTGGTAGAAGCACTACGCCTTTTCACCGCCTCCCCAAACCACCGCCTTCGAGAGTGGCAACGAATCCTGGGTTGGGCCTCTTGGGGACTAAATGCCTTCCCATATGGTCGCCATGCCCTACAATCAGCATGGGATAAGCTAACCAACAAGTCGTCAAAGTTTGCCCCCATCCATGTCAACAAAGAGGTGCAAGAAGACCTTCGATGGTTAGCCGCCAACATCGAGAGATCGTCAGGACAGTTTTTTCTTCAAGCGTCAACATGGTCGATCAATCAGGCAGATGCGCTACTCGTCACCAATGCCTGCCCCACAGGTTTAGGGATCTGGTTACCTAACACTCACAAAGGTTTTCACCATTCCATGCCACCACCAGCGCGAGACATATATTGGATGGAGCTAAGAGCTGTCGCACTAGCCATCGCACTAGCCCTAGCAAGGGGAGCGAGAAAGATTTTCATCTGTTCGGACTCTATGATAGTTTGCCAACTATTTCAATCTCACAACCCTAGTCCCCTCGTCCGCCCCCTATTCCAAGACGTAGTACGCATGTTGGTAGACAGATCAGCAGACGTTAGGGTCCATCACATACCAGGCGTCAAAAACGTGTACGCCGATGCTCTGTCCCGAAACAAACTAGCAGCGGTTCGAGATCTAGCTCCCCAAGCCGTTATCCTGCCTATCCCAAACCACGATCTCTTCCCCGATGGGGGACGCCGTCGCTAACATGGATGAAGATCAACCAACCACCAGGCGTCAGTTCCTAGCTCTCGTAGCGGAAGCGGACACCGCCCAAAGTTTAGCCCACTCGACAAAATCAGCTTACCAATCTGGATTAGCCTCCTTCCTACGTTTCTGCATCAGAGAGAAGTACCCACCCGTTCCATCAGTAGAAACAGTATGCGCTTACATTTCCGATGCCGCAAGAGCAAAGTCTCACCGCACGAACAAACCATTGGCTCCAACATCCATCCAAGGATACCTCACAGCAATCGCGGCCGCTTTTGAACACATATATCCCCAAGTCAGACTTGTGACTAACTCACCTCGAGTACGGAAAGTCCTCCGAGGAGTAAAAATCCAGTTTTCGACACCAGTAGCCAGAAAAGACCCCCTAACAATCCATGATCTCATCTTAGTGCACAAGTCTTCCGCTTTCTCATACGACGAGATCCTTTTCACCGCCATGATCACGATCGGTTTCCACGCTCTACATCATCTTGGTGAACTAACAGTACCGGACAACACAGCCTACAGGAGCACACGCAAGCTCATCATTCAATTGTCACTCTCCCTCTCCAAGTGCGGAGGGTACGCGAAATACACCCTACCCCATTCAAAAACCGACCCGTTATTCCAGGGTACCACGGTCGTTATAGCCAGCTGCGCCATACCAGGCGCTTGTCCGATCTCAGCCTTGTCGCGCTACCTCCTCAGACGAGACGCACGTTTCGCCACAACAGATCCGCTCTTTCTCACGGTTGAAGGAAAACCACCATCACGCTCCTGGTTCCTGAACCACTTTCGCCGATACTTCGACAACAACAAATCAGGTCACTCCATGCGCTCAGGAGGAGCCACGGCCTTCGCCCAAGCAGGACTACCGCTGGACCACATACAGGACATGGGGCGTTGGTCGTCGGAGGCTTTCAAAACCTACGTACGAGGCCACCCCACGATGCGACTAGCCACCACGAAAAGCCACCCGCTGTCGCTCGATGGTCACCTCGGGGCCCAAATAATATTTGAGTAACACTCCATCGTAAGTCGCTCCCCATCAGCCGTGTCTTTTTTCCTCATCCCGCGTGTTACCTGCGCCAGGCAGACACCGCCGAGTCGTCACCCCTTCACAGCCCCTTCACCACTCTCCTTCTCCTTTACCCGATGGGTTTCCTCCTCTAGGCGGGTGGTGAAGGGGTGCCTCCCAATGCAAATGTCCATGTGCCCCAGCCTCCGGCCGGAGCGGCTTCGCGTAAACTACACCGGGAGTGCAGCTCCGTCACATCAGGGCCAATGCCCTAAACCCGTGAGACACATCCCTTGTGGATTGATGTAGCATTAATCATGTGGGATATGTCAGAGAGGGTGTCACAGGCGTTTCACCGATTAGGCAAGCGTAGAAGGATATGCTAATAACACCTACCTCTCGTTTTCCACCAACCACAGGTTGTCGGCAGTTAGGTTTATAGTACAAGGGTACCGGTCGCCTAGCCGGAGAAGTCCTGCCTCCTCCAGCCAAAGGACCTACCTCTCGAACTGACTTACAGTCATCTACCATCCTTCCAGCTTCGCCTCATCGGTAGTTCTTCTCTGCAAGGGAAAACTTATCCCTGTTCTTGTATCAGGTGTAGTTCGACGAAATCCCGCCCACCCACTACCTCCATGCAGTTCTTTTTTGTTTCCCTTTTTTCTTTCCCCTTTCCTCAAGAAAAAAAAAAAAAAAGAAGAAGAAAAGAAAAAAGAGAAAAACAAACGGAAAAATTCAAAAAAAAAAAAAAAAGTAGAAAGCAAGAAGCCGGTCACAAAATAATAATAATAATAATAAAGAATCTTTTTATCTCCATATGTCTCTCTTTTTTTTTCCTTTAATTTCCTTCGTATCTCTAGATAGCCGGTTTCGGTCTTTTTCTCCTCTGTGATGCCAGATGGGTCTGCCCCCTGCTTGTGATACGGAGCCGTTACTGTTTCTTCCAGTTATTTATGTCTAGTGTCCGCAAACGTCTGTCTCCTTTGTTATAACATCCCCATCAGTTGTCATCCTTTTTTGTTTTTGCTGCTTTTGTTCTTTCTCTTCAATTTGACCTCGGTCCTCCCCAAGGGGTGCCTCCCAATGCAAATGTCCATGTGCCCCGGCCTCCGGCCGGAGCGGCTTCGCGTAAACTACACCGGGAGTGCAGCTCCGTCACATCAGGGCCAACGCCCTAAACCCGTGAGACACATCCCGTGAGATAGGCAATATTTTGAATTGAAATACAGGTAAAAGGGGGCGGTCAATCCTCACATGGGGGGGCTGCTTTTAGCAAAATCCTATTTATATTCTTTTGTTCCAATTTATGGGAGACATTAAGGGTACTCAAAGTAAGTATGTACGTGTACATACTTTTTGCTATATACTTTTTTTGGCGGGGAAGGCGAGGCCAAAAGTATATTTTTTTTCTTTGTCCCCGCCAAAAAAAGTATGTAGCGAAAAGTATGTAGCGCTACATACTTTGCTTTGAGTACCCTTATTGGAGATACTTGTTCCTTGGCATATTCTTCTTATTACATATGTTTCAATTGATTCCTCTTGGAGCCCAGGCTATTCTATACGTGATCAGTTCAATTTTGATCACGAGGCTTCTTTCATTAGTCTTCTGAATTACAGTCGGAGTTTCAAATTAATTTGTTCTCAAGGATGATTGATTGTTTTCAATTGATTCGTTCTCAAGCGTGATAGAACATGATCAAATAACTTATAAGTTTGGTGCTAACTTAGTTCATTTTAAAATATCCATTGCTGATGCAAAGATCTTGGAATCAATACACATGAAACTTATACTACACACACAAGTTGAGCATGAAGTTTATACAGCAGGAATGCATACAACAAGTGACAAAACCCCATTCCTTGATCATTGCACTTTGTATTGTCATTTTTACCACCCATAACCTTGATGGAACTTTTTGTTCTAATCTGAACAGCAGTGTCATTGTCATGACAGATACATTGCAGAGGGAACACCTGGAAATTTGTAGGCCTGAAAGACTTCTTTCTATGCAAGAGGATATGGTTATTCTACAAGTTCAAGATACAAGTTGAAATTAAAAGTGTCTTCACAAATCTTGGAGTTCTAGCGCTATGAATGAAAAGTGCGCAATAAAAAGGCTGAAGCAAAAATTCCTTTGCAGTTGGAGCACATCCTATAGTAAAGACCTGGGAGGTTGAGATAGAGATCTCATGGAGAAATTTGAACAATAGATCCAAAAAACTTTCATTTTTCTTTCCTAGTCCAAGTTTCTTTGTTTGCTTACAATCTTATACGTTTATTCTTTATTCAATTTTCCACAAATGGCTCATTTTTCTTTGTCAAGGGAGTGGGTTGATTTAAGTATATGTGTGGATATGAAGGCACTAGTATCCGCTTTGAAGGATAACTTAACGAAGTGGTTGGAGTTTGAGATCAAATATAATAAAAATTGAATGATTTCATGAAAAAATATTCATCTGTATACTACAACAGTACACCGGTGCAACAGCAATAATAATAAAAAAATCGAATGACACATGTTTAGTTAACTTTCTAGGAGTTTAAACAGCAATCTTCTTATCTAACAAAAGCTACTTCACACTTTTATCAGAATTTATGCGCCGATGGAGGCACCAGCATGAATGTCAATTTTGACCCCAACGTTAGCAAAGAAACTCCAGTCTAGGGATGTGTATGCTTTGGCTTTAGCCGACACGTCAACTCCAAGGGACACAAGGACTGAAAGCAAGACTTTCAAAGGAGCATTCAAAGACGCGATAGAGCCTATGAAGAGATGAGGGCAGATGACGATGTCAGCAAGACTTTGCAATTTAAAATTCAAAGATCACCGTAGCTTACCCTTGCACGATGAGGCCAGGCTATGTTGGTCAATGATTTTCAAGAGGATTTGCAATTTGACCAAGAGTTCAAAGAATTGTGTACATAGGTCCTGAGACAAAGCACATTGTAGCATTAGCATTTGACTGAATCTTTGACGATTTGAACAAGACTTACATTAGCAGAGGCATGAGCAACGACATTGGCGTGTGCTCCAACGGATGCGATCGAAGCCACGATGCTGACCAAGCCTTGGTTAAGAACAGCAACATTCTTCTGATCACAGGCGGTCTTGAAGGTTGGAGCAAGTGTAACAACGGTGCTGGTTGAAGCTTTGAAGTCGGCAAGGACTTTGGCAGAGGTGAAAACTCCCACGCCCACGCCCGCACCAGCACCCGCGGCAACACCAGCACCAGCGCCAACACCAGCACCAACGTTAACACCAGCACCAGCGCCAACACCAGCACCAACTTTAACAGCGGCATTGACGCCAATGCTAAGTCCGATTTGCGTGAAGAGGTTAACGTCCACAGCAGCCGAAATCTTGGCAGAAATATCAATTCCTACAGAAGCCACGACGGATATCATGGCTTTCAGCGGAGCTTGCAAAGCAACGATAGAATCTGAATCGAAGAAGACATTGTCTACATTAGCACTTTCAGATGATTGTCAAAAAAACCATTGCCAACTCGCCTTTGCATGAAGGGCCCATCTTGGAGTCCGAGATGAGGCGTAATAATATTTGAAGCTTGACAAATAGACTAATGACGTTGGTGGTGAGGGTCTGCGAAATGATATCATAAGAGTCAGAAGGCTATCATCAAAGAAATGATACAGATTAACGCTTACTTCTGCATCGACCTTAGCATAGACAGCGGCGCTGGGTCCTAAAGCTACGATAGAGGTTTTAATGCTAGCTAATCCGCCAACAACAACATCGACATTCTTGTTGGCGCATGCGGTCTTGAATCTGGGTTCGAGGTCATGCATCAAACTCGTCGAAGCGTGTAGATCAGTGACCACCTTTGCTGAAACGTCGACATGGACAGTAGCGGAACCAGAACCACCAATTCCACGGGGCCTTATTCCACCTGCACCGTAACCACCAGAACCTGCACCTGCACCAGCAGCAGCGTTGGCATTGATGCCAAGGTCAAGTCCAACTTGGGCGAAGAGCTTAACGTCTACAGACGCTGAAATTTTAGCAGAGACGTCGACTCCAACAGACGCGGCGATCGATAGCATAGCTTTCAAGGGAGCTTGCAAAGGGACAATAGCACCTAAATCGAACACGACAATGGCAAGATCAGTAACTTGACAGTCTTCCCCAAAAGATCATTTGTGGCTCACTTTGACATTGAGCGCTCAATTTGTTATCAGAGATCGATCGTAGCAATACTTGTAGTTTGACAAATAGACTGACGACATGAGTACTGAGGACCTGCGAAGGGATTGATACCACAAGAGTTAGAAGTCGATAAAAGTGATGATACAGGAAACCACTTACATCGGCATCAATGTGAGCAAAGGCGTTGGCGTCTGTTCCTAAAGCGCTGATCGAGGTCTTGATGCTAGCTAGCCCGCTTGTAACAACATTCACGTTTTTCTTTTCGCATGCGCTCTTGAAATTTGGTGCTAAGCCCTCCGTAACGCTGATCGAAGCTTGAAGATTAGCGACCACCTTGCTTGAGGCGTCAACATTGGCACCGTCGTCATCAACGTCAGCACTGTCGTCATCAACATCAGAACCGTCGTCATCAACATCAGAACCGTCGTCATCAACATCAGCACCACTAGTGTCAACATCGGTATCTATATCGACCTTAGCGTTCACGTCGAGTTTGATTCCAACGCGAGCGTAAAAGTTCAAGTCAACGCCAGCACCGGTACACTTAGCAGCAACATCCGTATGACGCGAAGCAAGAACAGAGATCATGACTTGTAGAGAACCTTTCAAGTCACCGATGGCACCTATACAAAGCAAACGAAAAAAATGATTAGGTATGTAATAGATTTCCTATATAGCTGAGGTGGTAGTGAGTTCAGGACATACTTGTGCAGGAGGAAGTCAGCTTGTGCTGATCAATAATCTTCAATATCGCTTGAAGTTTCACCATCAAGCTGAAAACTTTGGTCGTCAAAATCTAAATAGAAAGGCATAAGCAGGCTTGAATCAGAGGCTACTGTGCGTCAAATCTTCGAACCAAATGATAACTTACATTGACATCAACTTGAGCCAGTCCGCCAACTGATCCTAACACAGAGATCGAACCCTTGATATCGCCCAAGCCATGAATCAAGACATCCGTCTTCTTTTGCTGACAAGCTTGCGTAAACTTCGGTTTGTAGCCGTCAATGGTACCGACAGACGTGTCGAAATGAGCGGATAAACTTGCTCCAACAGCGGCAGCTGAGGCATGTGGGGAGTGACGATGAAGTCCGGGAGATAAGTGAGAGGGGTGAAAGGTACCCTTGACAAAGCAAGCTTAGATAGCGAAAATCGTCAAAAAGATTGTAAGAAAGCATCATCTTTGTAGCAATGAAAGCATAACATGAAGCAATGAACCAATCCTACCATTGAGCGCAAGCGCTGAAATTAAGCTACTGAGCAACATTTCCAACCAAATTGAACAAACAAATTTTGAAATAAAGGATAAAGCTTTGCAAGCGATTTTGATTCTACCAACGAGACTAGGATGAAGGATGGAGGGAACACTTTGACTCACCGATTTATATGAGAAAATCGCCGCTCTAGATGACCAAAAGCCTTCAATGATTCCACCGCGAGTTTACTCTAGCTATCTCCTTCTCGATTAACTGATATATACGTACAACACAAGTATCTCCGAAAATGCACTCGTCCTTCGAGATGAAAATCCACTCAAGTTCAACCCACGCAGAAAGTCCTCCATTATGGAATCTTAAGATCTTCATCGATGAGTAATTTGATCATACCATGACTCAAAATTTGAGGAAAGCTAACCCAAAGCGTAATGGTTTGCACTAAGAAGCAAAACGTACGACATGTGAGTCAGTAAACCCGTTCCTTGTAGTTCTCTTAGTTCAAGCTGAATTCCAATCTCTTCAAACGATCACAATCTTCGACAATCCTCTCATTAAATCGTCTTATAAACGGAAGAAGATTAGGGTATCCGTTGAATTTCCACGGATTCGACAAATCACACACGCGCAAATGAAAAGAAACTTTCGAACCCACATCAAATCTGTAAGCTTATGAATAAGCCAACCACCGGGGCAGGCTCCCCTGCACAAGCTTGAGGGGAGACTTTAGGATCAATGAATTCGATCACTTACACCGGATGACCCAAAAATTGAGTTACCAAACTCTTGAAAATCAACGTACGTCACTGAAGCAGTGCCAGTAGGCCATACGAAATCCAAGTCCGTAAAGTCCTTACCAATCTTGTGTTTCGCATCCATAAGGGTTAGTTCAAGCTGGATTTCATTCTCTCTGACTACGGAATCCTATCCGCTTCGAATAGCAGCAATCAAAAGGGTTCCGCGGATTTGACAAAGCTCTTGTATATATTACCTTTAATAAAGCTCGAAAAGGTACACACCATGATCGTAAATTGATCGTAAGCTTATCAATTTTACTATGAACATAAACACTTTTTAAATGAATTCAACCATAGAAAAAAAATAAGAATTATAATCCTTACAAGGAAAAAAAGGTTACACTTCCAATTTACAGAACCTTTTTCACAAGACATTATAAGAATTTTGATATGATAAAGATTGAAATTAAGTCGATCAAAAAAAATATTAAGGAGATCAGAAATTGAACAATGTGATTTTTTTTTGGTTAAATGATTAGGTTTTTTTCGGAAGGTTGGGTTCAAGGTTGAAATAAATTGTAATCCATCACTATATATAGACACTTCATCAAATCCATCCTTTCTATCCAAAAGAAATCCCAATCCTCTTAAATTTACATTTACATTTAGTACATTTAGTATTTATTACCAAGCAGGTCTTAACTGTATAGCTCTTTCCCAAACCTGATGTAAAACCTCATGAACAGAATTAAACCCAGCCCAAACCAAATTCATAAACTCAAAATATTTAGAAAGATGAAAAGATTGATTGAATTGATTAAAGATCACATATCCAGGTTCCGAGATTTCTTCATTCGAATTCAAAGATTTCAATGCGATTTCTGGATCCACTCCTCTGGTGATCCAATATATTCTAAAGAATCGATGATTCGGCTCTGGTCTACCTAGACTACCATCTAACCTTCTAACTTCAGTTAATAAATTAATTCGTTTCTTATATAATGATCCAACTAAACTAGATTCAGTTTCGATTGATAATGCTTCTGGAAGATAAGTTGACATTTTTTTAATTTTCGAAAACACTTCATCTTCATCTCCATCTTCATCTTTTGATTTAAATATTAATTTTGAAGAACTAGTAGGATCTAAGAAATTCATCAATTTCTCTCGGATTTGACTTCGTTTATTATAACTTTGAAATGAAACATTAGGTTCGTTTAGTTTAAGTAAATCTCCTACTTTTAAAATCAAATTCACATCCCAATCTGATCTTTTAATCCATCTTTCAATCTGAAGTTTATTCCACCAAGGTTTTAAATTCTTCAATGAATGATGATAATGATGAGTACTACTAGGATTTAATCCTTTAGAAGTAATATAAGAAAAGATTTCAAACCGTTTTAAAAACTCTTCTTGATTTAAATGAGTTGAGAACCAACTAAGGATTTCAAAAAACTTAAATTCTTCCTTCCTTAATTCAAACATACATTTTAAAATATATCGATACCATTCTTGACCTTCTAAATTGATATTAATAAATTCTCCATCTAACCCCAAGATCCTACTGACCATCAAAACATGTTCTAAATCGAATCCTAATGTATTCCAATCAGATTGATCTTGAGCTGTTGCCCATTTGATCATCACTTCTTTGGGTCGATTCACGGTTTCTCCTTTTGAATTTCTTCCAAGATAAGGTACGATCACTTTTTCTTCTTGATGTGATTGACTTGATGATGAATCATGATGACTCGAATGAATAAAATCGTATCCATTCATTCGCTTGTTTCCAATCTCTGGATCTGATGTCATAAAATGTTGAATGATTCCATTTAAGATCATTTGTATAATCTTATCATCTAAATTATTAACAGCTTCTAAATTCCTGTAAACCATATCTCTTTTGGATAATTTCCTTTGATCTTGATTACTTGGATGATTTAAGCTTGTGGTCTTGATAGTCAAATTGATTGAAAACCTTATCAATTGAAACATGATCATCATCTTCATCATCCATCTTGTAGTCTTGATTCCAAACTTCATCTTGACTTTTGTATGAATTGATAATAAATTCTTTCCTGCTTATACTCTTTATAAATAAGTTATCTTCAATCTTTCTTCTGTTATTCGAAAAAAATCCCTTAAATCGTCTGCTCTCTTGAATCCGATCTTGACTAGTTTCCTAAAATAATTGGTTATCTTTCTTATGAATCCTTGTTTCCTTTCTTTTTTAAAATTTCTCTCTTAGAAGAAAATCTAAACACATATGTACCCCCCCAAAAATCAAATCAAATTAAATCAAATCAATAAATCATTACGAGTTTTCCAAACCAAACTTAAACTTACTAACCAAAGATGACAATAAATCAAAACCAAATCCCAATGATCATATAAATTCCCAATAGATTTCCATGTACCTCTGAATCAGAATTAATGGATCTTCCCCAAAACATCAATAAATCGCACTTATTTCTAATCCTTCTCAAAACACGTTTTCATCACCTAGAATAAATCAAACGCATCAACCCACTCCACCCGTTACCCCACCCGAACTCAACAAACCTCACTAATAGTAACACCTCTTGCATCATGAAATCCAAAACTAACCAATCGAAAACCGTTTGAACTTAAAAAAAGCAAGATCCATTTCCCGACCATAAAACTCTAAAATCAATTCAACTAAAAAAATCAAATCCAATGTTTCAAGGGTTAAGAATTCCTTTAGATTTTCTAATATGATTTCTTCAAGAACCAGTTTCAATTCTTAAAATGAATTGAACTACATAGCTTTGTGTTACGATTCACGAAACGAACCTAAGAAAACAAACACATCGCATAAACTCCGGTCCCATACCTTCAGGATAAAATGAAAATCAAATTAAAAGGTTTAAAAGATCTTCTTAATTCCGAAAAAATAAATGTACTAGCCTGGTTATGAAAAACCCCAAACTTCAAAATACTTTACATTCCGAATTCCAAAAAAACAGATCTACGTCCAATACCTTGACCACCAACCTCCAATCAACCTTGAACTAAAACTCGATTGTAAATCTTCCTAAACCGAAGTACTTAATAAACAAGAAACTTATAACTCGTACACACATTTTCACTCTACTTTAACATTCAATACACACAAACGCGCAAGAAAAACACTATGAAAAAATGAAAAAATGATGATGTCAAGAGGTATAAAGAAGAAAAAAGTAGTATAAGTAAATGAGTATTTAATCTGTTGGATGACCCCCGTTCCCTAGTGAAATATTTTGAAGTTTATTTTCCACAGCTGTAAGTGCAGTAGTATGTTTCATACAATAATGCACTAAAAACCGGTCAAAAAAAAGAAGTCAAAAATTCTCAATACTCCAAACCTCCCAAAAAAAGAAGCACATCAATCCAAACCAAAGATCCACATCAAACTTACAAAGTTCAGACCTAAGCGTATCATAAGCCGCTTGACCTTTCTTCATACTTCTAATATAATCTTCTGCTAAATCTTTATCTTCTGAGATCAACATCATCTTCTCATTCGTTAAGATTTGAGATTCTTTTTCATATTCGGTTTGGAATTCAATCTCTTCTAAATGTTTTTCTTGGGTTTTCGTTTGTCTTTCGATCCCGGCTTTTCTTTTTCGATGGATACCTGAATGGACTCTTGAGATTTGTTCTTGCATCACTTCAGTTCTTCTTTGTGCTTGCTATTGATTCACATCAAACGAAAAAGAATGAACATTTTTAGTTCAGTTCAAGTAAATTGATTATCTTTTTAGGGGGGTTGGTTAGAAACATACAGATGATTTTTTTTCAATCTCATTCAATTCAAAAACCTTACTCTCATACTCCTCATTAAGTGAATTCAAAGTTTTCTTAACTTCTTCAACTTTAAGAGTTTCGATTTCCCATTCATCTGCTAATTTCAAACATTGAAGTAAATCTTTTTGATACTGATCAATCGATTTAATTCTTCTTTCTAAATAATGTGAATTCGATTCTAATGAAGCAATCGAACTTAATTCCGAACTTAGCGTTTTTTGTAATGATTCAATGGCTGATTTTACTTTTTCGGGTGATCTGGCTATTCGGGTTGATAATCTATTAATTTCGTTTTCTAGTCTTTGGACTTCGGTTACTGCATTACGCTTAATCATGACCAAACCAAACCAAAAAAACATTCTTTCATCAGCTTTTTTAGTCATTCAAAATCTGTGGGTTTCAAAAAAATCAAGCTTCGTTTCATTTACATTTTGTTCACAAATCGTTCTTCTTGTATTCAATAATTCAGCTCTTCTCTGTTCCAATGGATCTGTCATATCTTTACACTCCAAAATCGTAGCTTTATATCCCTCAATCTGTGGAATCAATTCACCCGCAATCCTTTCTTCTTCTTCATGTTTCCGACTAACCTCCAAAAACCAAAAATCCAAAAAAACCTCATCAGCCTTCGACCAAAAACAACCATCATCCAAAAAAAAAATCACTAAACTCTAAATCAGAATTATCTTTCCTAGATTTCGAAATCCTTTCCAAAAGTTCATCACGTTGGTTTTGTAAATCATTTAAAGATTCTTCTAATGGATTTAAGACTAATGGAACTTGTTCAGTTTCAAACAAAACAAAATTAATCAATCCACTTAAGATTCGTTTATATCTTTCAGGTGTTGGGTTCAATAAATCTCGATCTGAGAAATCATAAATAGCTGCACATCTCATCAATTGGACCAACGTATCTTTAAAACAACCTGTAAAGACTCTATACTTGTAAAACGTCTAATACCCCCAAAATCAGAAAGATCAACTCGAATGAAAGCCAGGTTTGGAATGGGAATCGGGTTTAAAAACACTTTCTCTTACTTGATGATGGACATTCGTTAAAGGTTCTTCAACAGCTTCATGAATATGTTCTCTATGAATATTACATAAATGTGATAAGATCCATTCGAAAGTGAAATGAACTTTGACGGGAATCGGTTTGTTAATTTCATCAATCGTTAAATCGATGGGATAACCGAAATCTTTAAAGGCTGAACTGATTTCACTTGAACTTAGGGTTGGAAATGACATTTTGATGGGTTTTGATTGATTAAACGATGTCGGACTGTTTGGTTGAGAATGAGATGTTGTCTTTTTGGGTTTTTGAGGGTTTTTGGTGTGTTTCGATCAAAACTTAAAACACGCGACGTGTGTTTTTGGTTTGGGTGTGAGTCGTGACCGTGTGGTACCGGTGCGGATCACCGGTCACCGGATCTTGACGGGTACACTGCACTCGAGAAAACTTCGATCGGTGACCGTCAACAAGACTCCCCACAATCAACTGAACAATTCGAATCCATCACCAACCACAAAATGGTAAGCAAACCCAACCCAACCCAACCCAAACCCAACCCATAAACTGATCCAATCTCATTCCCTCAGGACCCATCCAAGAAACCCCAAGACCCATTTCCCATTCCAACAACTTATCAACTCGTTCCCACCCATCAATCAACAAGTACAAATCTAGAACTAAATCTCATGCCATTCTCCATAAACCATCACGGAGAATCCGAGATCTCTACTTACTTTATCCCCACAAAATCAGACAACAAGACCCAAGAATCTAGTTTCAGAGGAAGATACATCCATGGTACAACCCTAGATTTACCAAATGGTTATTACGGTACATTCATCAACACTCCTACTAATACTTCAAACCAAGCTTTAGTTTCGGATTTGGATGGTCAGGGTGAGGTGGGCAAGCTGGGGGGTAGACCTTCTAGGTCTACTGGTATCAATCAATCCAAAAGACATCATAAGAAAACTAAATTAGAAACTAAATCGGTTCCTCATTACGAACAAGAAGAAGAAGAAGAAGAACCGATCCAGGAATCACTTCAACCTACTCTTCTTGAAACATCTCAAATTAAACCTTTAACAACAACAACTAAAACGTTGGAATTAGTAGGCCAGTTTGATAAATTGATTCTTTGGAACCCTGATGGTCCTTTGGATTTAAAGGACAATTATTTGATAAATGGTTTGGATCGGTTTATTGGTTTATCTGAAATAGTTGAGTTTTGATGTTTTTGGTCCTTTAGTGTTGAGAGTTGGATACTGATGCGAATTTTGGGTTTAGATTCATGGTGGTTCTGATTGATTTGGGTGGATGGGGTTGAATGGGATCGGGTTTTTGATGTTTTTTTTGTTTGATTGAAGATGCTGAATGGGTTGTTGTTGTTGTGAAGATTTGTTCTGTTCTGTGATTTGATAAAATGTAAATCTGTACCGAATTTGAAACAATTTAAATTTCGAATTAATTTTCAATTTTTTTGTCTTTCAAAAGTTTTTCGAATTTATCTTTTGATTTCTTCACAGCTTCCAACTGCCATTGTCCATTCACCAAACTGATTTTAACTTCAACCTATCCTGTTCAGGTATTGAAAGACAGATTAACAGAATGACATTAAACTCAAGTAGATCATCAAGTTGTAGTTCAAGTTCAGAAATCGAAATCATCAATCAATCCAAACCAAAACCATCAAGACTACCATCCTCACCATCTTCAACCACTTCATCACCAAAATCAAATCCAACACTCAATCAACATTCACAACTCAACACGTCAGTCTATTTCTCAATCTCATCATAACCTACTAAATAAACTCTAATCTTTTCTTTTGTTAATATGATTCTATCGACAGACAAGTTTCAATCTTGATTGAAAGTTCTGATGATGAACCAAACCAGATCCCAGTAAGAAGAACAAACAGTACACCAAATCCAATCAGATCAAACCCAAACCCAGATCCAAACCCACTCAGATCTCATTCGAATCACGAAACAAGTACAAAAGAGAAAGGAAAATCTAAAGCTATCGAATTGAGTGATACAGATGAAGATCGTCTTCAAGATGATCCATTCGATTATCAACACGATGATTTTGGTCTTCATATGAATCATCCTAACAACGACGACGATGACGAATTACCTGAAGCTGAGCTTTTGTTTAGTCAAGAAACAAACTCTTTCCAACGGCCGGTCTCTCGACCTCTTCAGTCCTTTCAATCTACTTCTAATCCAACTCGTTAGTCTTATCTCATTTCACGTGTTTGATTTGCTATTAAAAATATGAATTGGTTTTTTTAGTGAAAGAGAAAACAAAAGAAACGAAAAAAACGAGCTCGAGTGTGAGTTTGGTTAAGAAGAATACCAAAGCGAATCAAGAGATTGAGAAATTAAAGAAGAAAGAACAATTACAAAAAGAAAAAGAAGCTAAAAAAGTAAAGTTTAAACATTCATTTGATTCTTCTTTTTTTCATATTCATTTTCAATTGAAAAGTTGAATGACTGAGTTTCAAAGAAAAAACTTTATTTTTTCACTTGATTTTGACTTTAGTTAGCAAAAGATCAAGAAAAAGCTGAAGCAAAAGATTTGAAAGATGTGAATAAACTCTTAACACGTCAAGAAGCCATCACCGAAATCCGGCTAAAAGTGCCAAGTAGAGTACTACTCCAAACCTCACATCCGATCAGCAAATCCATCGATCTCTTCAAATCACGTATCCAAACCGAAGAAGGTAACAAGATGTCAATGCCTATCCTAGATGAAACAGAAAACGAATCGATTCAATGGATTAGAGTTTGTCAAAAAGAATGGAACGAATCTACAAATCGATTCGAACCTTGTGAAAGGAAAGAAATTGTTGAAGAATGCTTGCTTTTGGTTTGGAAGGCTGATGAACTTGATGATTGGATTTCTGATGGGAATGGTGAACATTTGATGAGAGCTAAATCGATTCGTGAAGATAAACCTGAGTATCAAGTTTGTGATTATGAATGATTTGGAAAAAATATGAATCGGATTTGAAAAATTGATTTGGTTTTTTTTGGATTTGATTTATTGATAGATCTTTATTATGATTTATGGATTAGAAAACTTGATGAGACTTGCCAAAAATCAACAAAACTTACAAATCAAAAACCAAATCCGATCTGATCTTAGAGGAGAATCATCCACAAGTACTGCCACAACTAATTCGAAAAAAAGAAAGCATCAAGATCTTGGACCTAAGAATTCGATGGATGAGATTTCAAGACAAATTGAAATGATTAAGATCTTGACGAAGTGTCATGTATTGAAAGTAGAAGATTGTAATTCGTTGTCTAATTGGTTATGGGAATTGTCTTATGAGATTGGAATTAAACCATACAAGTGAAGTTTCAGATTTGATTTCTTACACCTGATTTAAAATTCTAAATGATCCCTATATCTGATGACTTTTTTTTTGTTTGATGATCTTGGTTTTTGATTTTAGAGCTAAAAAACAAAAATTAAAATCCGATTTGAATTTAGAAATCGAAGGAAACAAAGGAAAAGATTTAGAAGATACGTTTTTAAAAATGTTAAAATGTTTACCACGTGTAGGCGAAGCCGAATCCAAAGCGATTGCTCAAAGGTTTCCCACTATAAATCATTTGTTTTCGGCTTGGGATTCATTGGTGGGTAGGAATGATCTAGTTGGGGCTGAGGATATGTTGGTGGGCTGTAAGGTTTGTTCTTTGTTTTGCTTTCCTTTTTTTGGAATTGAGGAGTTTGGAGTTTGGAATTGATTTGGTTTTTTTTGGTGATGGTGGGGGTGAATAGAAAGGTAATAGTAATAAAGCTATTGGGAAAATCACTTCTAAGAAAATCTTTGATGTTTTTTATTCTTCTAAAGATGGTGATACATGTATTAACAATAATTAGAAACAACCACCGTCATTCAATCAATTCCCAAAAAATCATTATCCCTTTTTATTCTCATTCATAGATTTCTTGGTATTGAAGTTGAATGATTTTTTTGGTTTTTCACTTTTTCATTTTTCTGGTTGTCTATCTTCTCTTTGAATGGAAAAACCTCTTCTGTTTTGTTTTGTTTTTCTGTTGGATTTTTAATTTGTATGATTTACTGTTTTTTTTTTCTTGTGATGTGTTCTTTATAATTAAATTTAAGATTTGTATGGTTAAAATGAGAGTCCAAGATAGAGTTGTGGGAAAAGATCTCTTGTGAATCAGTAGAGTCAAAAACTTGTTGACAGTCAGCCTGGGAATATGGATCTTGATGAGTTTGACTTTGAGTGTGGAATAGTGTGTTTCCTAAAGTCTGAAAGACAATGAGGGTATGTTCACTTAAGTAATTTCTGATCAGAAATTAAATTCTACAAAATTCAAAGTGTTGCTTTGGTGAAGTATGGTTCATTTTTGAAGTTTCTTTTCCCTGTCCGCTGAGAAATTCTGTAGGTTCATTTAAATTCCAAAAAAGAAGTTGTTATAGAACTCCATGAATCTTTTGTACAAGGGTCTGACAAGTTTGTTAAAGTTAAAATGGTGTTTCTTGGAAACCCACACACAGAGGAGATCAAGAGTGATTTCGATCACAAGGGGTTAAAGAAAATCACTTTCTATAAGCTGAAAGGTGAAATCTGTTCTGAATTTCTCAAGGTTAAAGCTCTCCAGGATTACTTTTCTATTCATGAAAAAGTGATCAGAGTGTGATGTTACAAATATGTTCAATACCAAGTACACTGCAGCAAGCTTGAAAAGTTTAGCAACGCTCTTGTTCTATCATCAAAACTCTCTTAAAGTTACAACACCCGTTATTATATATAATATCTGTTTAGATTTATATATCATTCAAAAGTTCATTTATAGAAAATCCATTTAGATATTTAAACGGATCTCATTTTTTAAAAAAACTTTGATTAGATATATATCAAACAAAATCCATGTAAATAATTTTAAAATCAAAAACAGAACAGTCGAAATAGAAAAGTTTACAACCACTCTATCTTTCTCTCTCTCTTGATAATGGAATTAGACTTTCGAAAACAACGTTTTTTAAAGATTGTTTTAACAAGCAGAATTTTTCAAACTAGTTTTTTTAGTCTACTTCATCTCTTGTTCAGAGCTCTCATAATGAGGCTACAAATTTAGCCGGATCAAGTGATTCATACTCGCTCTCAGGTGGTAGTGCTTCAAGACCATCGAGTAAGTTCTTCTTCAATCCACTTCCTTCAAGCCCAGTACTATTGTTAGTTGTTGAGGTGATCGTCGATTCAGGTTTTGATTCAGAAATCGCAAAGAGATCAAGGATTTGATCAGTATCTAATGAAGCCAAATTCGAGTTTTGTTGATTAACAATCGAAGTGGCAATATTAAGCTTGAATCGTTGAAGGCTTTCATTGATCAAATCAAATCAAATCATTCTATCAGTCTTTCATTCTTCACCATCAAAGATCTCACTCTAAAAAAGAAAACCCACCCCATGATCTTCTCTTCCAAAGTCGCCCTAGTAATCAATCGGTAAACATTGACAACTTTCTTCTGACCCAATCGATGCGCTCTATAAACATTGAACACACGATCACATCAGCCAGAGATATCAATTAGATCAGGAAATTATTGATTCACCTGTCCATGGCCTGTAAATCTTTCATCGGGTTCCAATCATGTTCCACAAAGATCACCGTATCAGCTCCGGTCAAGTTGAGCCCAAGACCACCGACATGGGTGGTCAACAGTAAACAATCAATACTTGGGTCAGCATTGAAAGTTTGAACTATATCATGTCGTTTAGATGCCTCTGTAGTACCATCCATACGCATAAAGGTGACCGTGGGCATATGATTTTTGAACAAATCGTGCTCGATGATATCCAGCATCTCCCTCATTTGACAAAAGATCAGTACCCGATGCTGAGGAATGGTGCCGCCACTCGTCGTCGTTCCTGCGCCATCTTCAGTAACAGTTTCAATGAGAGTCGTCGCAGTGGTCAGACCGATTCCACAGTCTCTGAGAATTTGACGAAGAGCCAAAAGTTTAGGAGCGTGGCTGATATCACGATATCCTTTCGATCCGAGTTTGTTGATGATGGCCTGATGCTGAGGCACTTCAGGTCGAATAACCATGGCGGGATGATTGACCAATTTCTTGAGGTACTGTAATGCTTGGAAGACGTGTTGTGAAGATGGATCTTGTCCGTTGGCTGCATTCTTCGATTTCTTGACTAGGCCTTCTGCTTCGTCCTTTGCTCGCGATTTCGAAAAGTCTTCGTATAGTTGCTTTTGTAATGCAGACAATTCACAATAATAGTCTTGAATGATCTTCGGCGGTAGGTCATCCAACACATCCTCTTTCAAACGTCTCAACAAGAAAGGCAAGACTTGTTTGTGCAAGGCCTCTAACGCCAACGCACCTGCCTCCTGTTCCTTGGTCGAGCTCTTAGCATCTCGACTCATACTGATCGGTCGACCGAATCGCTCGTTGAAGTATTTCTCCGTACCCAAAAACCCAGGCATCAAGAAATCAAACAAACTCCATAGTTCGAGGGCATTGTTCTGGATCGGAGTGCCTGAGAGGATTAGTCGATGATTAGCCTTTAACATCTTCACGGCTTTGGAAAGTTTTGACTTTGCGTTCTTGATGATGTGGCCTTCGTCAAGAATACAATAATTCCAAGAGACTTTTGACAGTTGTTCGATATCATTTCGCACGATATCGTAGGACATGATGACCACATCATGTTTCTTGATCTTTTTGACCAAGGATGATCGCTCTTGTGGCCCACCGACATAGAGCAACGGTTTAAGTTTCGAAGCGTACGTTTTGATTTCATGTGCCCAATGTCCAGTCAGAGTAGGCGGGCAGACGACCAAGGAGGGTAGGTGGACGGTGTCTAGCGATTTGGTTTGTTTGTGTAGCTCCGCTCGTTCGTGGTGTTTGCTAGCGAGGATACATATCGATTGAAGTGTCTTTCCCAGACCCATATCTAAGAAAAACAAAAGGTTAGTGAGCTGAATGAATACATATGACTTATATATAAGATACTGACCATCACAAAGTACCCCGTGCAATTGATATTTTGCTAAAAACGCCAACCAACTGATGCCTTCTCGTTGATATTTTCTTAGGTCAGCCTTGATGTCTACAGGAATTTCGTATTGTTCAATCTTGCTACCTCCCAACAATTGAGACAAGAAAGTGCGTTCCGATTGCCGCTTTTCGAGCATCTCTTGTGAAAATCCCGGTGGGTCTGGGACACCGAGTTCGAGTGGCATGAGCTTGATCAGGCAAGCAAACGTGTGTGTAGCCACGTATCGAACGTCGTCATCAGTATCGCTCATCCTGCCTAGAACTGGGACAATGAGGAAGATGATGTATGCCAGGATCTTGATATTTAAAACCTCGACCAATCCTTTGAATACGAAAGTTGCGCATCGAGCGAATGTCAGTAATGAAACTTGGATATACTCAATATACCAAATGGGAACGAATACTCACTTGACACCATCTCAATCGCACCCCGCCGATGAGCAAGGTTGAGGGGATCGGCAATCAAGGGCAGAACACGAGTAACGACCTCATGAAGACCTTCATCAGGCAGAAAGCTGCATAGTGCAGCATAACATTTGACAGCGGAATACCGAACGACTGAAAATTTGCTTCTAGTAGCTTGACACAATGGAGCGAAGAGAGTCGCCAAACGGGGATGAGAGGAGAGTGGTAGACTGCTGGCGACAGCCGGTAAGACGGTAAGACAATCGAGTAGGTCCTGTCCTAATTTGGGTTGGGCGGGCTCGTTCTCCATTCGCTGATCTGCCGCTTCCACATCACCGGTGTTGAACAGCGTCAAAAGAGGTTCAGACATACAGTTCCATAACTTTGGAATTCGATCAATTAGATCATCCCCGAATTTTGCAGCCAGTGACGATAGTGCTAGTTCAGCACCACGTCTCAACAGTTTGGCTTGAGAGCTAGCCTCATCTGATGATGCTTCGGAAGTCAGCCCGCTGTCACTGGCACCTGTCGAAGGTCGTATACCGTTGTCCTGGGCTAGAAAGATCCCGCGCTTGCTCGCTTTGCCCTTGACAAACGTCGGTGTTTGAGACTCGTCTTGACAAAGGTAGGTTGATAGGTTACCGATGATCTTGTCCGTAGGATCGTTCTTGACAGGTGAATTGGGAGAGGTGCAGATGTCTACAAAGGACGCTAGGGCGTTCGCTGATCTAGTCTGCAAATCGATAATCGTCTCGTTCTAAAAGACCAGGCTAAGCTTAGCATACGAGTAGTAAAAGTCATACAAACAAAAAAATCGGACACACCTTGATACTTTGTGTCAAACCTTTGATCAACGGCGATATTTTGCCTGGAATCTCTCTTAGAGCCACAACGGCTGAAGCGACAGTTGCGTCCAATTGAGTATCGAAGATCACCCGATCTTTTTCATACATGCCGATGACATCCTGTAATTTCCTGCGCCTGTCTTCCAAGCTAGCAATCGCCATCTTCTTGGAGCCTCGACCCACGAGTGGTATGAGGGCAGGGTAGTCTTGATTCACCACCTTCAGCGCCGACTCGATAGTGAAATCGCAGGCAGGTAATTTAGGGATCTTCTCGGCTGGTACTTTTCCCAGACTGGCAAACGTAGCAAAGAGTCCTTCAGAGTCTTTCTTGATACCTGCTAGATATGATTCCAATTCGGCGTAAGTGATACTAGGCCCAGTGAAAAGTGTCGAAGAACGCAGCTTGTTAGATATGGGCTGTATGGCTTCGATTTGTCCCAGGTTAACTTCTGAAACTTCGCCAGAGGGTGCATGAGCGTAGTCCAACGCCCAATCCTCCAACATGATGGCTGAGATCATCCGAGGCAGAGCGAATTCCGAGTCCAATGCCGTCAGTATTGCTTCAGTAAACAGCTGGAGTTGATCTAGTCGAGTGAGCTTTGACATCAGATGGCCCAAAGCTTTCGCAGCAGCCAACCGACCGCGCATGATGTCATCGATCGAGACGAGGGATAGATCTTGTGCCATGATCGATTTGTCGACGTTGTGAATCAGGTGTAAGTCTTGAGCTGCCGTATATTTCGAGTTGGGAATCGCGGTAAAGAAAAGGGTAGCGTCTAGTTTTTTGGTGCGCGGTGTTGTGACGAGTTGAAACCATCCGGCAATATGCAAACGAACAATTTCTATCAACATCTGAGTCGTTTCTGGCTTCTCGACCAACTCGTCGATCATAGCATTCCAAAGCTGATTTGAAAGAGACCGGATGTCGGGGCGCTCCTCGACTAGCATATTTTGATACATGAGGCATAAAACCTTCTCATCAATCCAAGATCCAAGGTCGAGATCGGGCATGCGAAGGAAAACAGCAAGCGCTTTGACAACGGATAATCGAACGCTGGATATGGTGTGGCGGAAGAAGGGGAAGAGCCGGGGAATAAGCGTAGGTAGACTCCGGCCGGCGAAACTGGACAATTGAGTCAGCACACTAGGGTAGGTGATCAGATTGGCTAAGATAAACAGACGTTAATGAGACATGAGCAACAATTTCTGTACGAACAAGGGCATCACAAGTATGCTTACCTAGAAGATCCATGATGTTACCGACAGAGCTTGATAAATCATCTTTGGAACTTCCAAGCGCGTCCCACAAGACATCCAATAGTTCGGCCAGCATGGTCGGAAGCCCTTTAACGATCAAATCCGTGACAGGTAGAAGGGCTCCGGAGGCAGCAGCTCGGACATCATCATCGTGGTCTCTCAGTCCGATCAATGAAGACTTTGTGATGATCGAAAGTAGGTTTGGGAACGCAGGGGGACTGGAAGCTTGTTGACTGGTAGAAACAGGTGGATCGGCGATGACTTGATCGGATGAAGGGTCGTCCAACTTCATGATCGTCTCATCTGGATCTTCAGGGTTTCTTGTTAGCACGGGTTTTGATTCTTCGTCATCACTCTTGAGGCAAGCTGCTTGAGTTGGCCCCATAAAGTCGAGCTTAAAGTTGTCACGCAAGTCGTTGATCTTGACGGCAATCAAATATTTCATTCCGATGAGGCCGGCATGGCGCACTTGCCACACATATCCTCTTTGACCCGGTGATTTCGCATTCTTCTGCTCAACCATACCACTGAGCACTTCCAAGATTCTTTCGAGACGGTCTCGATCCAGCCATTTCGCGACTAAGCTGATGCCTTGAGCACCGGTCTCCCTCACAGGCGCCACCACTTGATCCCCCACATAGTCGCCAAATCGATCCAGGCATAACATACAGATCAACCGAAGACCAAGGTCTTCCATCCAAACTTGGTGATGGTGATGGTTGAGGGCACGAGTTACTCCAACATGTTTACCAGCACCAAAGCCTTGAATCTTGAGAAGTGGGATGAGACCCAAGGCAGCACCATGACGAAATTCCCATTGAGAAGAAAACATATCGATCATCAGGACCTCTACAAAGGATGAAAAGGGCCATTCGCCCTCGATGTACTGAAGTCGATGATCGGATTGCATTGTACTGGCTGGTGTGTTGACCTCTCCCCCGCCCGCTTGTTTAGCAGATTCGGCAGCTGCTCGAGCTTTGGCCTTGGCACCGGGATCGATGATAACCACATTCTCCTTGGAGAGCTCAATCGAAGGTAAAGTTGATGAGGGGTGATCGGCTTGGAGTTCTGTGTTGGTGAGAGGCAGGGCTGGTACAGCAATCCGAGAGGGACTTTCGCCCGGTAATGACCCCGCTTGTTCGATGATGCGTAACTTGGCAGGTCCGGAAGTTGGTATCGCGCCATTTTGCAGGGTAGATGAGGTGTTATTTGTAAACGCGGGAAGAGCACTTGAGATAGAGCCGGAAGAGGCCGCAGAGACATTGCCCTTTCCAAATGCCTTACGTTTTCGTTTCATCGCGTTCCGCTCCCTAGCCGATAGTCCTTCCAAGTTAGGTTCGGAAGTCTCCGCAGAAGGAGTAGCAGTTGCTGGAAGGGGAATGAGTGTGGTGGTAGGAGTGGATTGGGTCGTCAACGCATCCTCGTCAGTGAAAGACGGGCTATGAGTCGAGATATACTGCTGTCCATGAGTATCTGGGTGTGTGCAAGGCCTTTCAGAATTCAATGGGTTGCTGAAAGGCAGTTGGGAGGTGGGCGGAACCGAAACTGAAGGATGGAGCGGGGAACGCTCATCAGCGTCCGTCGGTGGGGGAGAGTGCGAAACAGCGACAGGGGATTGGACGAGAGTTGAACCATTGGTACTGTCTTCGAGTTCTTTATTGACATCCATGCCAACTGAGTCCATATCGAGACCTCCGAAACAGCCTAGACCAAGGCCTAGCTTGCTGGCAACGTCGCGTTTGGCGGCCATCAAGGTCTCATGGGAACGTGGATGAGATGATCGGTAATCAAACTCCTTGCCAGCTGACGAGAGTAGAATGGTACCTTCGCGTAGCACGGCATCAAGATCAAAGGTGTCGAACCTAAGGCCAACACGATTGGTGGCGCTCTTGGCATCTGGAGTGACCAGGTTGGTAGGTTTGGAGTCCACAGGTGATTGAAGCTGATCGGAAGTATCAGTTTCACTGACGGATGGATCCCAGACACCGACGGCTTTCGCAATGGACTCGACGGCCTCCCCAGCAGCCAGTCGAGTTTCCCAATTCTTCGAACGCAAGTAGGGCAGGACACGACTTAGGAGATTGACGATTTCATTCCATTCGCCATCGATTCCTCTCCAGTCAGGAATATTGATCGAGGTGGCGGAAGGAGCGGAAGTGGCGGCAAGAGCAGAAGCATGTTGAATAGTCTGAGCCGCAATTTGACCAAGCTGACGAGCAGCAGTGACACGGACAGAAGGTGTTGATCCAGTGTCCAAGAGAAGCAAAAGACGGTCTAGCCTGAGTAGGTTGAGATGCGCAGGGAAGCGTGAAGGTGACGGTCAAGAAAACACAGGTGAATGAGTATATGCGCTGTAGATTCGATCAGGGTGGTGAAACTTGAAGTCAGATGGGAGAAAAGCGATTGTAAAGGTTTCTAGGGTGATTTGCAACATAACAGGCTAGCCTAATCTGTACTGTGACTTCAAAAAAGTGGGGAGGGATGAGATCACTGACCGAGTAGTCATGGTAGCAGCAGGCCCCGCACCTGCGGGCCAGGTCCGATCTGACACAGCAGATGGCGAGAAGGGTGTAGGAGGCTAGTATAGCCCTAGAGCTTTGAGGGGATAGGGTCGGGAGCTTCTGCCAATGACGACGCTTATCAGTCAGTTCAAGACGGTGAGGGTGGGGGGTGGATATCTGACGTTAGAGACTAGGAGTGTGATACGTGTGTGTTGCTGTGTTGTGTGTGCCGATCGTGGACATGCAAAGGGAATCGAGGTTAGGAATTGCAGAGGTACCGGCTGCCGAAGACCTTCGGTGGGAAGAGTGTATCCGCGGCTCTTGATCGGCGTACAAGCCGGCGAATCTACGTTATACCTGTAAGAGGCAGGCAAGAAAGAGGCACCAAAAATTAGCTACTGGAATATGACCTCTCCCAAAGCCCAGCGTGTCAGAGAGCTTGAAGGGAGATGAATAGTGAGATGAAGCTATGGGATGTACAGATTCTTCAAATAGGCGGCGCGGTTGTTGTTGGTGGGGGAAAGCTGAGGATACGCGGGGGGGAAGCGCGCTCCAGAGAAGCGCGATTTATATTCTACAGCCTTACTCAAAGGGGATGCACGCTTCAAGGGAGGTGACGACAGGCGCGGACCTCAGAGCACTCAAATGAATGGTGAAGATGGGTGAAAACGGTTTAGTGTAGATTTGGCACACGAAGGGGCAGTGAATTGCAATTTGGCTAGTCGCTTTTATGTATGTTCAAGTCACCTTGATTCGAAGCAGGGGGTTTTGAAAAGGGTGCGAATCTCTTGCGTTGTGTATGTAAATGATGCAACAAGTGTAACAAATGTGGTTAAAGCCAGGTGTCCACGTGTAATGCGGCCCGTGCCTTCCTGCGCTGAACTGCGGCTGTGTTCAATTCTGATTGTCTTCGGCTGAGCTGTGGTCACACACTCAATAATTTTACCTTTCACATGGTTGACACCAGTTTCACTCCCATGCCCTGCCGGTGACTTCAGTTTGTCGATTCGCACCCCTGGTTCACTCCTCAGCACACCATCCCTGTTTCCCTATCCGACTGTCTATACGTTCAATAACCCTTGAATGATTATCTCGACTCGTGTGGATGTCCACACCTCTCCTTGGCGATCAGTCTGTGTGAGGAAGGTGTAGCGGTCGTACACTACAGCCGTCTCATGAATGATCAACTATGTAGATCGATTTTGATCGCCGCGGTCAACAGATTTTATTTGCTGAAACTTCAATGTTTTATCTGGAACGGGCCCTTATGTTATGAGCTGCTTTCTTCCTGCTGTAGTCCCACACGATAGATCAATCGCATCATATGGTTTGTCCTGGGTCGATTTGACATTGCTTCTATTGAAATGTCGTGAGGAGAAAAAGAGATGATGGGTAGATGACCTCTTTAAAGAAAGATGTGAAGGAAAAAATATAAACATAGACTGCAAGCACAGCCGAATTATTTGATCAAAACACGATGATGTCATCGCGCTTTTGAACCGAGTGTTTGACAACATAAGTTTGATCCATCACCATAGTAGACAAACTGAAGTAGGATAGAAATGGAGAGACGGGACCAAAGAGAGCAGCGATAAAAAAGCACCATGTGCAATCTTGTTCTGTCCTTTATAAATGATTACAACCTTTCCTTGGATCCTCATCAGGAAAAACCCCACTTCTCAGAAGAAGACAAGTGAAATCATGAAATTATGTCGCTTGGCTTGTCTCACACAGACAATCAGATTTTCTTCCAAGGTGTGACAAGGTGTGACGAGGTGTGACGTCCATTTACCAAAGGGCATTTTTGGCAATCTTTTGACTGGGAAATCCAGAAAGTTCTCTGTACATACCTGGTGTAATTCTGTGTCTATACATAGTCCAAGACCCTAGCAGGTGAACAACACCGGGAATTGGAACACCAGTGGTATCAAGATATACGGATATGCTTCTAAAGATAACTCTTGGAAGATGTAGTCCATTTACAATGAGTTTGATAGAGTTTTTTATGATGGTTGAAAATGTATGTGTGATTTCCGGTTTGAAAATCAAATCTTTCCCACTGGGAAAATTTTTGCTTCAGGAAATCCCATGCATTAAACTTACGGACTGCAATTTGAAGTTGATCTTCAGATACAGGTTTCTCATTGAAGGCCCTTACCAAGGCAATATATACCACAGTCAATGTGTACTGTGCCATGCTGATTGCCTGGACAATCTGAAACATGTTGAGTGCATCTTTGTCATTGAATTTATGGAGTTCTTCAGGCTGAAGTGGTTGACCAGAATGGTATATGTTCCAGTTCCTGTATAACACATGCAACTTGTTATTGAGCTTCTCAAAAAACATGTGAACCTCTCTACACAGATCTCACCAAATGGGGTGTGAAACTGAGCAGCATTTGAAGCAAAAGTTATCAAGTCTAAATCCTTGTCAGGTTTATTTGACTTTGAGCTTCATAATTGCTCTGCTGCTTGAAAAGAATGATTCTTTATTTTTCCCTGTATGTAAACTTAAAGGCCACCTTCTATTGATGTGTAATCAGGGTTGTAGACATTTACCAACCCCTCCCAATCTTGAGACAAGATGCTGGGTGGAATTTTTGGATTTCCCCTACAATTTGAGAAGTCAATTGACATCTTATGCACCAATCCCAGTGCTAGTTCTTCAGGTTCTTATTTAGCTGTCAGGTAGATGAGTTGATACTGAGAATTTGAGGACCAGTTCCTTTCAATGTATTTGTTGGATTTTCCAGAAGCACAAACTTCATCATCATTCCACTGGTCACGTAATTTAGTCATGTACTCCCAGCTCACGCTTGCTATGTATAAACCCTGGTACATTGTGACTTAGTTAAGTTTGATGGACTCCCAGCCATCCTCAAGTTTTTGTAGTTCATCTTTTGCGGATCTATTGTATGCAAAAGCTTTGAGGATTCCAAGGAATGTCATCACCACCCCATTTCCCAAATTTCTCACTCCACATTGGGGCTCTTTTCACCCAGTATCTTGGGTTAATCACATCTCCATCTTGTGACCTAAATCAAGAAAGCATCCACAAATCTTATAGCAAAGTGTTGGTGATATATCCACTGCCAGAATCTTGATACTTTGAAAAGTGCAAAATTGAGCTGGTCTATGGGCACTATTATGTTTTAGGGAAAACTTAACTAAGTCCCATTGTGCCAGGGTTTATGCACAATGGGACTTAGACAAGTTTGGCTTTAGGGGCATAACTTCCAATGTATGAGATTCAACAGTTTCCAAAATCTTTGTTTGACTTTGTGATACCTTAGACATTGTCCTGGACTGTACGTCCAAAAATTGAATTATCTGCTTGAGGAAGGAGACCAAAATTTTGACCAACCTTCCCAGAGTTTCATTCTTGATATTTGTGTATATGCCACTGGTGAAGTATATCATATGTTTCTTTGTTTGTTGGGCAAGGTTTCTCATGCATTCCATTTTCTGGGAGCCAGGTTTATTTGCTGTGTCTATTCTTTCTAGATTTATCTTGTTTAAAGTTCTAGGATTACCTACAAGATTCATATTGTCATCTTGGCCTCAGGCTCCACCCTGTCGATGTGTATTGAAATTGTCTGGGATATATGGAATTCTTCTTTCTTCCATGGAATATGATAGTTGAGATTTATCTAAAACATACCTTTTGTGGGAGGTTGGGATAACTGAAGACCCTTTATTCGCTCTGTGTGAATAAAAGAGGGTTGAGTTGGTACTGACCTCTTGTCTAGCAATATGTTCTTTTTTTGAACATGCTTGAATGTTGACATATCTTGAGAAACCAGTGATGGTCAGTTTTGCATTTGTGGATTGGTGGAGGCATACAGATGACTACTCAAGATTGGCAATCCACAGGAATCACTGGAGGATATGTCATCAGAAGTTGTTGCACTTGACTCAGGGAAATTCGGGTCTCTCTGATTGATGTAAATTTATATATTATATTCCATGGGAGCTGTCAAAAACTTGAAGTCCATATGACATTCTGGTTCATTGTTGTGTATCTATTTGCTTCTTGGTGAGATGGTGCATGAAAGATCAAATTTGAGTGTCCTTGAATGGGGGAATGCTTGTGTAATATTTGTGGTTGACCATCATATGTGTTTTCAAGATTTGTTTTTTCAGGCCCATTATACCAACCATGCTAGATATGAAGATTTTCTTTTAGATGTGCTGGTGCATGTTTGAGGCATTTCTGACTGAGTCCTTCACATTCAGGGTCATTGCAATATGTGAAGTCTGTCTCTGATAACATTTTGGAAGTGGTTCTTCTCCTGGTTTCATCTGAAATCCTGAACAGATTTCAAAGAAAGAAATTCCAACACAACTCAGTAGAAGGAGTTGCATTGGAACTTTCAATGTTGTGCAAATAATCATTTGAATAGTTATGGTGATGAATTGTGGAAACACTGTGGAAATTGGTTTCACACTAGATCATTTTTCAAAGAAACCTTGAAACATGTATCTTTGATCTCCCATAACAACTGCTTCCTGCATCAAATATATTTGACATGTAGTCTGTCAGTATGTTCTGAACCTGAGGTGTTGTCTCAGAAAGTTTTTAACTGTCACATGAGTTAGTATGAGCTGCCTCAAAATTATCCCATCCGGTATCTATAACACACACATATATTTAATACTTTACAGTGGATTCAGAATCACAGCCATCTTTTGTGTCCTGCATTGACAGAATCTTGGCTGAAGATCTTGAGTAAACATCCAACTAATTTTTTCTGTGGAGGACCAATTACATGTAGCACCAGAGTGAAGAATATTTGGTAGTCTTTAACACATGGCTTCTGGAGCTATTGCAGTATGGCTGAACAATAAACAAGGTCCCCTGGGGGTTACACTGACAAAGTCAAAAGAGTTTTTGTTGCTTAAGTTGCAAACATGTTCTGATCTTGCAGAAACAACTCTCACTAAATCATAGCTGTGAGCACACATGGCTGAAGATATGGGCAAACAACCCTCTTCACTCTGCCGATTTCCTCCAATCCCATGTCAGCAATTCTGAGAATTCTCAATGATCTATGAGCCAATTTGATAAGTCTTGTGAAGATTTTTATTCAAATTTCATTTGAGCTTTTGGGCACACATAAGGGCATTGTTGCATCCATGTGGGGAAAACACAGTCCTGGTGGTACTTAAATATGGAGCTACTATCTGGTCAAGGTCAAATTTGTTTTCCTCTGACTTTAACAAGATTATATCTAAAGTATAATGGATCTGATGGTGATAAGTCATGTAAAAGGTGCCTTCTTCCGTATCAGCTCTCACTAATACTCATGAGAGTCACTTTCCGCATGGCACCTTTGGTAATGACATGAATGAATCCAACAATCAATCACTCATTCAATTTCAAAGTGTATGGTATTGGGTGGGGTGGAAACAACATTACAATGGGGGTCATGGGGATCAAAAACTTTTGAGAGATGTGTCCTATTTTTGGTTTCCTTTGCCATTTGGACATAAGTCCAGATGATATACATTTTGCACATGATATTGACCTTCATACATAAATAAATTGTGCACATTCTGAAGCAAATGATCCAGAAGTGTCAAAGAGATGCTGGGGTGTGAATTTTGCAGGCTTAGACTTCAGTTATATACTGTTCTGTTGTGAGATTTTGTTTTTTGTCTGGTCAAGAGGCTCAAGGCTGAGATTACTGAATTTGTTTAGGTAGGGAAAACAGGTGACTCAGTGGTAGATATTCAGCTGGTTACAAGACCACCCAAACCATCATAATGTAGGCATTTGTGGACTAAATGTGGAGTGGTTTGTGAGTTTTGAAAATGATCCCTGATATGGATTCCAAGATGTGAGTCCAATGGTAGATTACCAAATCATGATAATGATAGTGGTAATTAAAGAAACCTAAAATGACACACAAGCTGAACACAAACTATTGTTTGATTCATCTCATCATATAATGCACATCAAACAAGTCAGTCCTGGTTCCGCTTGGGCGGCCGCTTTTCAACTCATGTGGTTGAAAAGGTGTTTGAATTCAGGCCTTCTTTGGTCAAAAGACTAAACCACACGGTAACTTCTTGTTGCAATACCAGCATAAAAGTGGTTGTGTGAGAATCTGGCCACAGGCTGGCCAAAAGTTCAGCGTTTGGCCAGATTTTGGATGGTGAGACTATACCGGCAAATCAGCCGGTTGTGTAGCCAGTTTAGCAGGCAAGAGATTGACCCGCCTCTTGGCAAGCAGAAGACGGTACAATGAACTGTCTTCGAGGAACACCAAATTGGAGGCTGTGAAATTAAACTTTGTTTTTCAGATTTGCCTCTGAGACTGTAGATGTGTTTCACACCACATTTTTGGATTTTGACAAAGGGAGAGCTTCTAAAATCCATCATTTGGTCTGGGAGCTCTTCACTGTCTTCCTCAATATTGATGCCTCAACCCACATGGGGTGGATGCTGTGGCTATGTGCAGGAACAAAGCAGTTTGTTGATCAGTGTATGAATATTGCTTGTAGACAGTCAACAGGCCCCCAAATGGCCCATCCTACAGTGGCCAGCCAATCTTGCCATACGGCGGCGATCTCCGCTTGAAAAATGGTGGTATGGATCACCCCGTGGTGTAGCAGGAGTTCTGGGCTGGGATGTTGTGTTTCAGGGCCAAGGATATCTCCTGTTGGTCAAAATCTAGATGATTGTCATCAAATATTGTGTTTCAGGGAGCTTGATTGGTTGGGTAAATTTTATGTAGGCTTATGTTGGAGAGTTCACAAGACATTACACACAGCCATGATACAATTGAGGAATTTGTCCTCAACAAGCATGAGACCTGCACCTAGAGCCAATTTCTCATGTTTTTTGAGACATTTCCCAAAATCTCCTGGGCCTATTCAAAATCATACAGGTTCTCAAAAATTCCAACACCTGGTAAAAAGTACAGTATTTGATACACATTCACAGCCACACCATATTGATCCCTCTAGTCCATTGGCTTTTTGCAGTGTAAGCCAAATTTAAGCTCCCCTCCCTCCTATGTCATACCTTGACCAGAAAGCCCCATTGAATATATACCAAGGTCCAAGCTATACCACAGCCACAACTTGAGCCAAGGGAGCATCAATTAGCAAGGTTTTCTACTAAAGACCAGGTTTTCATTATACTAGGTTTACAACTTTCCCTCTCATCAAAAGATTACATCTGTTTCCCTGTGTCATAAAAATGAGAATAGCTTGCCTTTCCTATGCACATGAAGGCTTGAAGACCTGTTGGTCAAACAGTTGTACTTATGTGATTTCAACGGGTTCCCTAGGACCCAAGGGCTGAACTTGAAGTTGTGCAAACTCTTTAATCACATTGTAAGGTGAATTTATGGGAAAATAAAGATACTGTGACAATTTCATAGGGAAGAATCTAGGACAACAATTGTATGATACAAGACAAAACATAAATATCGATTCTCGCACATGTTTTCTCGATTTGCTAAAAATATGTGGTTAAAGTTTAAGCAACTTCGTTTACAGTGTTTGTAACTGACGTAGTTCCTTTCAGGGTTCTACGTTGCGATGACAGAAAGCTGATGCGATTATCAATGCGAACTGTTGACTGAGGCACTGGCTTGGATGTTGAGAGTGACCCCAACTTTAGCGAAGAAGCTCAAATCAAGGGATGTGTAAGCCTTTGCTTTGGCCGACACGTCGACTCCAACAGACACAAGAACTGAGAGTAATACTTTCAAAGGAGCATTTAAGGAAACAATCGAGCCTATGAAGAGATAAAGGCAGATGATCATGTCAGTAAAACTACACAATTTGAACTTTGAAGATCACCGTAGCTTACCCTTGCACGATGAGGCCAGGCTATATTGGTCAATGATTTTCAAGAGGATTTGGATTTTGATCAAGAGGTCAAAGAATTGAGTACATAGGTCCTGAGGCAAAGAAAATTATAGCATTAGAATTTGGCTGAATCTTCGATGCTTTAAGCGAGACTTACATCAGCAGAGACATGCGCAAGGACGTTGGCCTGTGCTCCAACGGATGCGATCGAACCCACGATGCTGACCAAGCCTTGGTTAAGGACTGCAACGTTCTTCTGTTCGCAAGCGGTCTTGAAGGTTGGAGCGAGTGTAACGGCGGTGTTGGTTGAGGCTTTGAAGTCGGCAAGGACTTTGGCAGATGTATCAGCACCAGCACTAGTACCAGCACCCGTAGCAGCACCAGCACCTGTAGCGACACCAGCACCAGCATTAGCAGCAGCACCCGTAGCGACACCAGCACCAGCATTAGCGTTAGCACCCGTAGCAGCGGCTGCACCAACACCGCCATTGACACCAATGTCAAGTCCGATTTGGGTGAATAGGCTGACGTCTACAGCAGCGGAGATTTTGGTAGAGATGTCAACCCCAACGGAGGCCACCACAGCTAACACGGCTTTCAACGGAGCTTGCAAAGACGCGATAGCATCTGTATCGAAAAAGGAAATGTTTGTCTTAGCACTTTGAGAAAGATAAAGAATGTTGATAACTCACCTTGACATGGAGGGCCCATCTTGGAGTCGGAGATGAGGCGTAGCAATACTTGAAGTTTGACGAATAAACCAAGGACATTGGTGGTGAGAATCTGAAAAATGACGCTAGAAGAGTCAGCAGGCTATGAAAAAGAGATGGCATGTGCTCAGGCTTACATTGGCATCGACTTTAGCATAGACATTGGCGCTTGTGCCCAAAGATGTGATTGAGGTTTTAATGTTGCCTAAGCCGCTCACAAGAACGTCGGTGTTCTTGTTTGCGCATGCAGTCTTGAACTTTGGTTCTAGCTCGGTCATGAGACTGACTGAAGCTTGCAAGTTAGTCACCGCCTTTCCTGAGGTATCGGCTTGAACACCGGAACCGGCAGCAACTGTCCCATCAGTACCAGTACCAGTACCAACGCCACCCGAACCAGAACTGACACCAGCAGCGGCATTGGAACTGATGCCAACGTCGAGTCCGACTTTGGTGAAGAGGCTGACGTCTATAGTAGATGAAATTTTCGCAGAGACGTCGACTCCGGCGGACGCAACAATGGTTTTCAAAGGAGCTTGCAAAGAGACGATAGCGCCTAGATCGAAGAAGGAAACAGCCATTTTAGCTACTCGATATGTACCGTTTCCGAGAAGATTGCTTGTGACTCACTTTGACATGAAGCGCTCAGGTTATTATCAGAGATAAGACGCATCAATACTTGCAGTTTGACAAACAGACTAAGGACATTGGTACTGATTACCTGCCAATTGATGGACATCAGAAGATTTAGAAAACGATCAAAAACAGATGACACAGACGAGAACTTACATTGGCATCAACTTTAGCGAATGCGTTGACGTTCGTTCCTAAGCTGAGGATCGAGGTTCTGATGGTAGCTAGACTGCTAACAACAACGTCGACGTTTTTCTGTTCACAGGCGCTCTTGAACTTTGGCGCTATGTCAGCCGTGACGCTGACCGCAGCTTGGAGGTCAGCAACCACTTTGGTTGAGGCGTCGACGTTAACTCCAGCACCAGCACCACTACCACTACCTACTGTTCCACCAGTACCAGCACCCACACCAGTACCCGCACCAGAGACAGCACCAGCACCTACAGCACTACCCACACCAGTACCAGCACCTACACCACTACCTACACCAGTGCCTGCACCTACACCAGAAGCGATGTTGGTAGTGAGACCAATGTCAAGTCCGACCTTAGTGAAGAGGGTGACATCTACAGCCGAAGAAAGTTTGGCAGAGACGTCGACTCCAACAGACGCAACGACAGATGTCACAGCTTGCAAGGGAGCTTTCAAAGACACAATGGCACCTGAACCAAAGAAGGCAGTGGTTATTTTAGCAAGTTAAGAATATTGCTGAAAAAGCTATTGGTCACACACTTTGACATGAAGAGCTCAAGTTATTATCAGAGATGAGGCGGAGTAATACTTGAAGTTTTACGAATAGACTGACGACATTGGAACTGAGGACCTGAAAAGTGATGGATATTGGAACAGTCAGAGGACGATGTCGATGAAAAGACGCAGACGAGAACTTACATTGGCATCAGCTTTAGCAAATGCATTGACGTTTGTTCCTAAGCTAAGAATCGAGGTTCTGATGGTAGCTAGACTGCTAACAACAACATCGACGTTTTTCTGTTCACAGGCGCTCTTGAACTTTGGCGCTATGTCAGCCGTGACACTGATTGCAGCTTGGAGGTCAGCAACCACCTTGGTTGAGGCGTCAACATTTACTCCAGCACCAGTACCAGTACCAGTACCAGTACCAGTACCAGTACCAGTACCAGCACCAGCACCAGCACCAGTACCAGCACCAGCACCTACACCAGCAGCGACATTGGCACTGATGCCAACATCAAGTCCGACTTTGGTGAAGAGGCTGACGTCTACAGTCGATGAAATTTTCGCAGAGACGTCGGCTCCGACGGACGCAACGATCGTTTTTAAAGGCGTTTGCAGAGAGACAATAGCGCCTGAATCACAAGTAAACAGCAATTTAAGCGACTTGAGACTATGGACGAAACGATTATTGGTCACTCACTTTGACATGAAGCGCTCAGGTTATTATCAGAGATAAGACGCATCAATACTTGCAGTTTGACAAACAGACTAAGGACATTGGTACTGATTACCTGCGAATTGATGGACATCAGAAGATTTAGAAAACGATGAAAAATAGATTACGCAGACGAGAACTTACATTGGCATCAGCTTTAGCAAAGGCATTGACGTTTGTTCCTAAGCTAAGAATCGAGGTTCTGATGGTAGCTAGACTGCTAACAACAACGTCGACGTTTTTCTGTTCACAGGCGCTCTTGAACTTTGGCGCTATGTCAGCCGTGACGCTGACCGCAGCTTGGAGGTCAGCAACCACTTTGGTTGAGGCGTCGACATTAACTCCAGCACCAGCAGCGGCACCAGCACCTGCACCAGCACCAGCACCTGCAACAGCAGCAACTTGAGCGCCGAGATCGAGTTTAATTCCAACACGGGCGTAGAAGTCCAAGTCCACACCGGCACTCTTACACTGAGTAGTGATATCCGTGTTTTGCGAAGCAACAGCAGATATCATGATTTGTAAAGAACCCTTCAAGTCAACGATGGCACCTGTACAAAACAAACAAAAAATGTGATTAATGAGACTCTCCATATATCCAAGGCTGTAGCGAGTATAGGACTTACTCGAACAAGAGGATGTCATCTTGTATTGATCAATAACTTTTAATACCACTTGAAGTTTGACCATCAAGTTGAGAACTTTGGTCGTCAAGGTCTACACCACGGGGCACCTGGCACGTGAGATTCACGTGAAAAAGGTCTCTGCTAGCAAATCACACGCTGTCCAGAGTGTGATACCCGTTCTGAGTTACATGTGACGGCCAGTGTGAGCAGCCAAAGTGTGATGGCTCACCCGTTCATAGGGTGAGCAACAATACCCCATAACCAGGTGAGATGGCTCACCTGTTGATAGGGTGAGCCAAAATACC
>NW_006768791.1:231880-232688 GCF_000204055.1 Melampsora larici-populina 98AG31
GATGGCCCACAACACCAAAGAATGTCAGCCTGCATGGCTCGTGACTGCAGTACTCTTTCAGCCTCATCATGGCTCAATAACCAGGCCATTTCTACAGGGTTACTCACAAAAGAAATTGACTGTCCATGGATACATGCATATAGTATGCTTGTAATAGGAGAAATAAATAGGAATTTGAATTTTTTTGATTTTTTTTGAAAAAAGACAAATGGTGGTCCTGGATGATTTTTCTATAGTATTTAAATACATACAGTATGCTGAGAGGTGAAATAAAAAAATCAAACATGCTACAATAGAGGTCATTGACTCTCTTCATTGTCACACATGTAACATTCTAATAGGAGAAATAAATAAAAATGAGAAAAATTGGGAAAAAGCGCTACAATAGAAAAATAAATCAATAAAGTAGGATGGAGGTAACAGATCAGCAAATTAGTTAATGTGGCATTCAGCAAAGAGAGTGTAAATGGAGACATACCAAAAGGCTGTTTAAATTTCAAGTGAGCCATCATCCTCATCGTCAAGTGAGCCATCATCCTCATTGTCAGGTAAGCCATCATCCTCATCATCAGGTAAGCCATCATCCTCATTGTCAGGTAAGCCATCATCCTCATCATCAGGTAAGAAGTCATCCTCATCATCAGGTAAAAAGTCATCCTCATCGCCAAGCCGATCAGAAAGGTCATCTTCAGCTGCAGGGCGGGCATTATCTTCCTCTTCAACTTCATCTTGATGTCTGTTCTGTTTGGCTTCACTCTTCTCTTTCAAGTGCTGGTACTCTGTCTTGATTTCAGTTTCTGTAGGGGGA
>NW_006768791.1:232788-234400 GCF_000204055.1 Melampsora larici-populina 98AG31
GACAAAAAATCAGTGCTGTAGAATCCAGAGAGAAAAGATGCAGTGACTCACGCAGTTTTGTACAACTTTCCATGTTTTTTTTTCATAATCTTCAATTGTTCAAGAGTGTTATCAACACTAGTCCAGATGCAATATTTACGATCGGTGCTTGGGTTTTGCATGGTGTACACAGCATGTATGCGCTACACAGGAATGGCATCACCAAATAGTGAGAGCTGAATGGGAAAGGAAAAAAAGATGTACTAAGAAGGCGAGACGGTGTTTGAAGTCTTTGGAGACATCTTTGAATATTTGCTCTTCAGTTCGGGGGTCAATTTGGAGGATGAAGGTGTGATGAACCTGCTTACACAAAAATATAAGCAGCAAAACAAAACAAAGAAGAACTTACAAAATCTTACCAAGCTAGTAAGTTGTTGAAGGCTGGGCATGGCATTCATGGAAGCTTCGTTTCCTGAAGGCTTCACATCTATGAGAAGCTAAACAGGACAAGCTATCAGTTGATGTGAAATTGTGGCAGTTGACAATCATGAAAAAATACTTACACAATGTCGTAAACGGCTACGGGTGTCTGTTGCACATCGATTAGCCCAGTCAGTGATAGTTTTGACTGCTTCAGCCCCATCAGGTGTTTCGTATCCAGTAGGGTAATGGGCTTTGATGAATTGTTTGTCTCTGGACTTGATGTATTTCTAACAGAGAAGAAGACAAATTTTAATATTTAGACGATACAATAATAAAAAGAAACAAACTCACCTTGCATAATGCATCAAAGCATTGTCGTATGGCAGATCGTTTTGAGTCACGGATACAAGAATAAGCCTGAATCTTGACATCCATGATCAGGGCATTAAAGTCTCGTCGAACAACATCCTGAATACAACATACAAGCATATCAGGACATAGAAAAAAGGGACAAAGAAGATTAAACTCGCCTTTAGTATATCAGAAGGGCGCCAGATGCTAGCAGCAGCTGGTGCAAGGGCAGAAGGGAGGTTTTCCCCACTCAATCCCTGCTCGATTGTTTGCTGGATGTAGGAAAGGTAGCCAATCGTTCCAATGAATTCATTTTCAGGACGGGTAGCCTGAAGACGAGCTTCAGTATGACTGTTGTGATCAAGGCAAGAATGAAGATCAGAAACTTACCTCACATACCTTTAGTGCCTTCTCATGGGCTTTGCTAGAAAGATCAAGAGTCTCAGTAACATGCTTTAGATACGCTTTTTGACTGTTGGTCAGAACATGTGGCTGGGAAAAGCTGGTGGCGTTAGTCGGCTGTGAATGGGCTAAAGCCAATGAGTTGTTCGTAGGTTGAGAATGTGCTAAAGTCGACAAATTTGTGGTGTTGGAACGATTGTTGCTAGGCAGATTAGAGTTCTTTCGAGGTCGGGAAGAGCTCGCAGACGGGGCACTGGAGTGAGTTTGTGTATGTTGTTTTCTATGTACTACAGAACAAAGGACCATATCAGTGATCGTATTGAAGAGTAAGAGGAAAACCTACCACTTTTTTTGGATTTTTGATGTTCTAAAGCAGGTGGCAGCGATGACGACCTGTCTTCTTGTTGAATACGCTTCTTCATCTTTGTTTTGGGCATTGTTGAATTGGAACAATTGG
>NW_006768791.1:235417-236993 GCF_000204055.1 Melampsora larici-populina 98AG31
ACGATGAGGTGGACTGGATCGATTGGCTGTTGTTTTTGTTAGACGTTATTTGTACAGCTGAAGCCGTATGTTAACAGCTGACGCCGGGGCCTCAAGGCCCGAGGCGTCCGCGTGACACATCCTCATACAAGCATATCCAGAGAGTATCACTCTAGAAGGTCGTACGGAGATGATGAGTGAGAAGTTGATTGCATGAAGTGAAGCTGAGCAAAGTTGTCTAAGTATCTCATCATTTTGATTGACGATCATGAATCATGAGGAGCCGAGCTGACGCGGTCATCGATGACGCACACATGGCTGGAACTGGTGAGTTACGTCATTCCTCAAAGCGCGCTGCTTCAAGCACCAGATCAGGAAATCCATTACACACACCTTTCAAACTCATTTGTTGTGAGGCAGACAATGAATGTGAGGGTGATTGGTCCACCAGGCGCTTTCTGAGTATGTTGTATGATCAGCAATATGTAATTCTGGTAGTCAACTTCAAATTGGGGCACTGCGGCTGACCTTGAGGGCCGAGTTCGCTAGGCAAGAATGTACAAGCTTGATAAGGTGACCGTGTAATTTGAGAACTTGTAGTGATCGGATTTGCTCAGTCTGCTTACCATTTCCGATTGGTAAATGCACTCATCAGGTCGCTCGATTGATTGGTAGTAAATTTAAAAAATCTAAGGAACCCGATCACTTTATCATCTATCTCTGTCGCCATCACTGCTAAAGACTGAGGTGGTTATGCTGGTCGTTGATTCGAGAAACAAAACCAATATGTATTCTCAAAACAACCTTGAATACTTTGAACCGATGTCGAGATGGATGGTCTTGTGGCGATATTCGAATATGTAAGTCGATACAAATCCGTCAGCTAGAGCTCATAGTGGTATGAAAGCACTGCTCCATGCAATCACAAGCACATCCGGGTACTTGTGATTGCATGCGGAACATACCCTGAGATCCGGCTCAGGGCATTCGTTCCTGAAGCAGCGAATAAGAAAGAAGGAAAAATCACGAACCTTATGGTTGAGATCTAGATTCCTCAAAGCGTGTATTGCTTATTCGAATGAGATCTTATTCAGAAACGACCTACACATTTTGAATCAAAGAACCAAAGATAAAACCACATATAAATAAGTACATTATCATTTTAAAAGACATCAAATAATCTTCTTGCAAACCTTGTCACGGATATCTGACCAAAGTTTCTGAGCAAAGATAAAAATGATCAACCAATCAGTCTGGAGTGAAAACCCCGCTGATATTCACTTTGATCCGTCTCCCTCACGACTCATCCTTTCCATCCGATCATACTTTCTGGCTAATTGATTGTTCTATATTCATATATTATTTTATTCGTTGTAAGTTCTTTTCTCTTAACTCTACTCGTGATACTTGACTGACTGTTTTGATTCATTCAACCTTAGGATCTACTTAGTCCTAGGCCCCAAAAGTTGACGATCACTCTCAACTCCGATCACTCCTCGATCTTGCCAATCCTTCTCTTACTTCAACCTCGCTGATCTTCACTTTGTTCAATCAAACAAAGGCAGCTAAGTTGTAGTAACATTTTTATCGGCTACCA